>NW_007071086.1:5395-8483 GCF_000164805.1 Carlito syrichta | reverse complement strand
GTCTCGAACCCGCGGGCTCAGGCAATCCACTCACCTCAGCCTCCCAAAGTGCGGAATTACAGGCTGAGCCACCAAGCCCGGCTTACATGTTTGAATTTTATTACGAGATCCCTCTATTCCATTTGAAAATTTTGGAGTTTCTACCCTCTTAAAGTGCAATATGAGAATAGGATTTAAGAATCTTATGCAAAACAAATAATAAGCACATCTGGCCGCTTTTTTTTTTTTTTCCTGCCACTCTTGATACTCATCTATTTTTGACAATGTGAAATTTAGATTATTTTACATAATTAACACAAGGACTGAAATTTTTAATCTGAAAAGGATGAATGTTTTGTGACAGATGGAACAATAACATTCTGCTGTTCAGCTAGGCTATTTGACCTAATCCAACTTTATAGATGATGTTTTAGTACAAGCCTGGCCTTCAGAAATACAAAGTACAAAATACAGTGTAGCAGGACAGGAAATAGTGGAATTAAAAAGATGAATCCTTTTCCAAGAAAATATTTCACAGATACTATCATACTGTCCTGTGTCTCTCACAAATTTTGGTAACATTCTTTTTATTTGTAGAGAATTCATTGAGTTCTTTTGTAAGTTCTCAGAATAGCAGTACCATTAAAATTTTCCAGGTTGCTTTTAGTTTTGTTTTGGCTTGGCTTGGCACGGAGGAGGAAGGGTATGGGCAAGGATGACAGGAGACAACTAACTAAAAGCATTCTACAAAAGTTTGCTGGAATTTGTGGTGATAAGTGATCATTGTGTACTCAGGTCATGCATAAACGTTTTAGGACTATAATCCAAGACCAGACAAATGAATCACATTAGTAAATTAGTCCTTTTTGTCAAGTAAGTGATAATCGGGTTCAGTAAAAAATTATTTTCTCCCGCTTAGAACACTTTCTACTCTTATCACACAAAGTAACTTCTTTACCCAAACCTAAGTCCATCTTAAATAAAGGCCAAGTAAAGCATAAAGACACTCAAAATGATCAACAACTGGACACTTCCCTGAGATTAAACGCCCCCCGCATAAGGTAAACTTTCCCAAGTTTAGAGCACCTTTGCTCTCTTCAATGTTCTTGTAATCTAAAATGCAGCTTTCAAGTGGACACTTCCTACCATTTTCTTACATTCTTGACTGAACCCTCTTAACTGCCCCAGTTCTTTCCCACTCTTTCTCTGTCCTTACTTTTTACTTTTTATGCCTTTGGTGTATAAAGATTCTCATTCCTACTAAATCTGTTAAATTAGGAGACCAAACTCCTTGGGTCTTGGGCTATTCATTTCTTTGAGCTCTGTGAAGGCAGAGGTCTTGCCTGTTTCTTGTATCACCATTATCTACAGACTGTAGCAGTAAGATAAATAAAAATGTAATAGTCCTATAACCCCCACTATTCCTTAGCTTCTACACACACAGAGTTCATTTTTGCAAAGCACACATAGAAGCTTTGATATCATTCTCTCTGGCTTATATTGACTAAAATTTCAAGACTATATTGGGTACCCCTATGAAATCTCTTGGCATCCTGTGCTCTCACTCCTATGAAATTATATAATTGTCTCTTTACTGTAAGATCTTTAAAAAACAACTTCCACTGAAAAGCTTCTGCAAAGCAAGAGAAACCATCATGAGACCAGGGAGAAAGCCCTCAGTCTCACTAATCATCAGAAAGATGCAACTCAAAACCACATTGAGATACCACCTAACCCCAGTAAGAGTGGCCATCAATAATAAAACAAACAACAGATACTGGCAAAGACACAGAGAAAAAATGCTTCCACACTGCTGGTGGGAATGCAAACTAGTTCAACCTCTGTGGAAAAAACAGTGTGGTGATTTCTAAAAGAACTGGAAATTTACCTTCCATTTGACCCAGCAATCCCTACTGGAAATATACCCAGAAGAACTCAAATAATTCTACAAAAAAGATAGATACCTGCACATGCATGTTTATTGCAGCACTAGTCGCAATAGCAAAAACATGGAACCAACCCATGCTGCCCATCGAAACTGGAATGGAAAAAAATGTGATACATATATGCAATGGAATTTACGCAGCCATAAAGGACAAACATTTGGACTTTACAGCAACTTGGGTGGATTTAGAGTCAATAATACTCAGTGATCTATCACAGAAACAAAGAATAGAGTACCACAGTACCACATGTTCTTACTCACAAGTGGACACTGAACATTTATCATACTACTATAAGAAAGGATTGGCAGTAGCAGGATACTGCCAGGAGAGGAGAGGGGACACAATCTGATCTCAAACCAGGCAAAATGGGGACCAAAGGGACGCCCAACTTTACCTGTACAATGTCCACTTGTATACCTAATCCTGAATTGTACTCCACATCTTTAAAATAAAATATACATAAAAAGAAAAAAACCTCCATCTTTGACTTTTACTTCATTAATATTTAGCAAGATAACTAAACACAAGAGAAATTCAATATATACTTGCCAAGCGCACAAAAAAATGCAACAGCACTTTTTGTTTTGTTTTGTTTGTTTTTGTCATGGTATGGTGACAGTGCCTGAGCAAAACAGTGTTAGAACTCTCCTGTAGAAATGAGATTATATCTGGAACTGAGTCTACTTGACTGCTTTGCCAGAGAATCCAAGGCTAGAAACTGTAATAAGCAGAATAATGCCCACCTAAAGACATTCATAGCCTGTTCCCCAGAACCTTTCAATATGTCATTCTAAATGGCAAAGGCGACTTTTTAGATGTAGTTAAGGTTAAGGACTTAAGATGGGAAAATTAACCTTAGATTATCCAAATGGGCCAAATCTAATCACAAAATCAAGAAAAGATAACTTGGTTGCAAGGTGGCTCACACCTGTAATCTCAACACTTTGGGAAGCTGAGGCTAGAGGATTGCTTGAGCCCAGGAGTTCAAGACCAGTCCAGGCAATATAGTGAGGACTTATATCTACAAAAAATACATTTAAAAATTAGCTATGCATGATGGTGTGCATTTGTAGTCTAGGGTTGAGGTGGAAGGATCACAGGAGTTCAAGGTTGCAGCAAGCCATAATCTTGCCACTATACTCCAGCCTGGGCAACAGAGTACT
>NW_007071086.1:931-5375 GCF_000164805.1 Carlito syrichta | reverse complement strand
GGGAAGGAGGAGGAGGAGGAGGAGGAGAAGAAGAAGAAGAAGAAGAAGAAGAAGAAGAAGAAGAAGAAGAAGAAGAAGAAGAAGAAGAAGAAGCTGAAGAAGAAATGAGAACTTTCCAGGCACAAAGACTTGCCACAACAGAAGCAGAATCAGAAAGATGCTATACAGTAAAAAGGGAGTCTCCAACCAAAGAATGTGGGGAACATTTAAAAGTCAAAAAAGACAGGGATATGGATTTTAACCTAGAATCTCAAGAAATGAAACACAGCCCAACTGACACCTTGATTTTAGCTATGTGAGACCAATGTAAGACTTTTACAGAACTGTAAGATAACAAACCTGTGTTGTTTTAAGCTACTAAATTTGAGATGATTTGTTATGGCAGCAATTGGAAACTAATATAAAGCCTGAAGCTGCTTTCCTAGAGCCTGCATTCCTAGACACATCTGGTATTGCTTATAAATAAATGCTAAAGTTTTCTTAATAAAATAACTAAAATAAGCACATCAATATAGATACCAATTCTTTATTTTGGTGAACACCTCGGCATATTGAACAAATTCAAATATTGACTGAAGACTTTCTCCAAAAATAAGATATCTTTACCTATATCTTACCACCTTACTTACTTTAGAGGGAGATTTAGTCGGACTCAAAAATAATTAAATAATTTAAGCTGCTCAGAGATTTAGTAGCATACAATTGATATTAATGTCTTCCTTCTTCTATCAACTGTGTGGTATTTCTGTTGTTTTTCGAATGGATAATAAATGTTTAGTATGGATAACATATGTTCTATAAAGAAACAATAACTTTTCTATCACCATTGTTCAAATTAAAACTTCCCAGTTTCTGCTTACGTTCCTTGCTGTATGCTATTTTAGATACAGTGTCAATGTGGTGAGCAAACTCATCCCCACTCTTATGAAAATTCTACTAATATGCCTATTTTATGTTTAGCTTATAAAATTGATTATTTCTCTGTCCTAGTAATATCAAGATCCCAGAAAATATTATAATATTCTGCTTCATGAGAATAATATACCATAAAAGTTTTGCCTAATAATTGTGTCCTTCTAAAAACTGTTAACCATAAGCAAAACCTGAGTCAGTTATTCCAACTTCAAAAGAAAAGCGTCATTGTTACACAATAATCCAATCAACCAAATTAAAGAAACTTTCCACTGAAGGAGTTACATGGACAACCTCAAGATATCTCAATACTGGCTATCATTATTAAGCTCAAGTATTTCTTTAAAATACTCATTCAGTGAATACAGAGCTAGATGTTCATTAACATGGGACTAATACATGACAAAGATTATACTTTAGACCCCATATTTTTTTCATTCTTTGTGTATGTTTGTTTATATTTGTTGCATTATAGAAAACAATTTGCCAGTCTGTAAGTCCATAAAACATGATTATTCAAAGAAACTGGGATGTGAGAGGAAACTCCTTATCTCACTTTTACTTGAAGGGATATGAAACCACCACAGAATGAGGATGGGGTACAGAGAAAATGATGTCCAAGTTCCAGATTCTGCCTTCCCCCAGACAACGTAATACACAACTCTACCTCAGTGATGAGAGATTTATTCTGAATAATTTAAACTGAGAGGATCTAAATCTGAGACCTCAGAAGTGCTTGAAGTAGGAGAAGGGTTAAGACTCAAGACGGGAAATCTGAGCATGCATATTTTCCTCTTCCTTTAAGGAAAATATGCATAATGAATGCTGTCACCCTCAACTATCCCTCCCTACCCCCCAGTTCCCGCACCTCTCTCCTCCGACTCACTTTTAAAAAGGATAATGTATAGGTCTACACTCTTTAGGTAGGAGCTGCAGGGACATCGGAGAGGGAAAAAAATCTCTACAGATATTGATACTGAAGGTAACCACAGTAAAAATGCCTGCTTGAGAGATGCAATCAATTCATGATTGAACTCATTTTTCAGAAAGACCTGCTTCCCCACAACCAGTAGTTCTCTCCATATTCCTAGGGCCAGGCACTGTGTACTCTCTAGCAGTCTCCAACTTCAAAGCCACCACTATCCAGTCCCTTGGCTGTTTCATAACATACCAATCAGTACACCCTATTTTCCTTGTTTGTGTAACAGATGGTGTCAGAGACAGTTTGCAAGACTTCTGCCTTCCAGGAAGATTTGATTCAGCTTGATTGGCTTCATGAATTGGTTATCAAGGGACAAAATGAAGACAAAAATGGTATTATGACTAGACTTTCCAGTTGGTGAATATAGAATAATCAAATTATTCCAGTCAATCATATAATATTTTTCTACATGCACTTGGAATGTTCCACAGCAGAAAAGCCAGATTAATCATCCCTGTGGGAACAGACAGCCCAGGCTCAATTTATTATGACTCTGAGCTGATTTTTACTAACTAACAACATTGGCATTAGAACACAAATCATGAAATACTGGAATATTATAATGATTTAACTCAGCAAGCCTTTAAAACTAATTTACAATTGAAGTCAAATTGTGTTTGAATCAGTTAAAATAAGCAACCACATTTCCTAATTTTTTAAATTTTGAATACTTACAATTTGACTTTTTGATTTCACTGTGCGATTAGACTAATTGTTATAATTAACAAATTCGAAAATGCATACTAGTTCAAGCACAAAAAATTTTTTTCTTACTTAAAGTCCAAAGTGGGTGGATGAGCAACTCATTCCAAAGTAGTGATTCAAGTATACTGGACCCTTCCTTCTGGTGGCTACATAGCTTGCAATGTGTAGCTTCCCAAGTCACAAGGCTTGTGTGTAACATGCTGCAGAAAAGAAAAAGGCTTAGAATGTCTTGCATAGATATGTTGTTTATATAATTTGTCCAAACTGGAATACTTTAGTGAGTTGAAGGGTCACTAACCTTACTTGACAAGTACAGTTCTTGTACAACTTAATGTAACTGTCCTAGGCACACTAAGATAATGGTAACCCTGCATGGGATACATGGAAGGTTTTATGGACCAGGCCTTGGAGTGGTGTACACCCCTTCTACTCACAACCTAATTTATCATAGGGACACACACAACTTCAAGGTAGACTGAAAAATATGGACTCAGTCTGCCCCCATGAAGAGAAAGATGTAAATTTGACCAAAGCTAGACAGTCAGTGTGTCATTGATGCTCTTATTTTTGCCACACTTAATTTCCATAGCAAATAGTCTACCTAAAAAGATTCACTAATTTAAAAGTGAGACAGATCTTCCTCTCGGGGGCTGAGGCAAGATGGCGGCAGGGCAGCACTGCCTGTGAAACTCTCCACCGAGGAGAATGCAAAGACTCTGATTCTCACCCCAGAGTTTGTGGATCCCATCGTCTGCAGCCTGCTCTTCACACAGAGCTCGAAGGTAGACTTTGCAGAGGCATTGCCAGGGTCTGGGCAGCTACTGTGGTGGCTGCTGCTGCCATTCCGACCGGCAGCCATTCCACATCAGACCGCCAGTGCCTGGGGTGAGCCGTGGCCTCCTCTGAGGCTGCAGAGCCACGCAACCTCCTCCGAGGCGGTGGAGGCACCACCGCCCCCTCTGAGGTGGCGGAGGTGCCACTGCCTCCCGTCTGAGGCGGCGGAGGCGCCGCTCCCGCCACCTCCTCCGAGGCGGCCAAGCAGCCACTTCCTCCAAGGCAGCCGCCAAGCAGAGGCAGCCACTACACATCGCACTGCCTGTGCCAGTGGCCCAGCCACCACCACTGCCCACCATTGCTGCTGACACCGCCACTGCCGCCACGGCAGGCATTCCACATCGCACCATCAGTGCCTGAGGGGCAGGCGAGCAGCTGAGATAGAGACCATCTGGAGCGAGGGATAACACACCTGCTGGCGATTCAAGCCCACCACCAGCAAGCGCTGGTCCAAGGCCTGGGGTCCCTTGGTCCCATGCAGGGCCCGATACTGCGGACCCCTGCTGCTGCTGTTCCACTGTGTACGTGGGAGTCTAGGGTCTCAGCAAGCTCCCTGGCTACATCGTCTCTCATCATCACCAAGCCGCTGGTCACTCAGGGAGGCTCTGGACACCCACTCCTCAGAGACACTGGTCCCATTTCTGGTTGAAATACTCTGTGGGGGGCCCAGAGCCACTCTCATCACTCACCGCCTGCCCGTTGGAGCTTTGGAGCTCTGGAGTCCCAGGTCCACCCTGGCTGAGGCACTCAGCCCATGACCCCAAGCTTGGGGACCCAGACAAGCAGAGAGAAAGGGATCTATGAAAGAGAATCTGTCTCTACCTTTCTCCAGGCAGATTTCCATTGCCCCGCCCACCTATCAACAAACTCCACCTTGGTTCCTAAGGTAACATTGCTAAACAGGAGACAAAGCCCCACCCCTAAGCTGAATCAGATAAAAGCAACTCCCAGGCAGTCAAACCCAAGCTGTGAGTAAACCTAGCTGCCTGCAATGGAAAAACAAAGGGGAGA
>NW_007071086.1:0-911 GCF_000164805.1 Carlito syrichta | reverse complement strand
TCTGGGCGGCTACTGTGGTGGCTGCTGCTGCCATTCCAACCGGCAGCCATTCCACATCACACCGCCAGTGCCTGGGGCAAGCCGCAGCCTCCTCCGAGGCGGTGGAGGCACCGCCACCCCCCCACCGAGGTGGCAGAGGCGCCACCGTTCCCCCTGAGGCAATGGAGGCACTGCTGCTGCCTCCTCCTCCGAGTTGGCCAAGCCTCCGCCTCCTCCTCCTCCGAGGCGGCCGAGCCTCCACCTCCTCCTCCAAGGCAGCCGAACCTGAGGCGGCCGAGCCTCTGCCTCCTCCAAGGCAGCTAAGCAGCCACTTCCTCCGAGGCAGCCACCACAGAGAGGTGGCCATTACACATCTCACTGCCTGTGCCAGTGGCCCAGCCGCCGCCACCACCGCCACCGTTGCTGCTGCTGCCACCGCTGCCGCCAAAGCAAGCATTCCACATTGCACCATCAGTGCCTGAGGGGCAGGCGAGCTGCTGAGATAGAGACCATCTGGAGCAAGGGATAACACCACCTGCTGATGATTCAAGCCCACCACCAGCAAGCGCTGGTCCAAGGCCTGGGGTCCCTTGGTCCCACGCAGGGCCTGATACTGCAGCCCCCTGCTGCTGCTGTTCCACTGTGTGCATGGGAGTCTCGGGTATCAGCAAGCTCCCTAGCTACATCATCTCTCATCATCACCAAGCCGTTGGTCACTCAGGAAGGCTCTGGACACCCACCCCTCAGAGACATCGGTCCCATTCCTGGTTGAAGTACCCTGTGGGGGGCCCAGAGCCACTCTCACTACTCACCACCTGCCCGTTGGAGCTTTGGTGCTCTGGAGCCCCGGGCCTACCCTGGCTGAGGCACTCAGCCCATGACCCCAAGCTTGGGGACCCAGACAAGTGGAGAGAAAGGGATCTATGAAAGAG
>NW_007071085.1:0-685 GCF_000164805.1 Carlito syrichta | reverse complement strand
ATAGAGCCAGGTGGATGAGGGGCGTCCTCTACCCACCAGGTGTTTCCCCAAGCATGAGGAAAGAGGATCCCAAAACTATCTCACTGTTCCTCATGCTTGGTTAATATTTCTCAAAAGCAATACAGCAATTCTAACATCATAATATTCTAATAATCAGTAACTTTTAAAACTTATGCATACACAACACCTAATGCCCAACCTAAATCCCAATTCCTCTCTATTTTACGCTAATTCTACCTACACTATAGGAACTCTTGATTATAGTCCAAACCAATTCCTAAAGAATGCAGCCCAGTCCAAAGTATGCACTGGGCTTTCAGGAATGTGGTCCAGCCCAAAGTTTGTGCTGGGCCATTTCTGGTAACCCTAAATAATTATCTATATTGTTAAAGTTGAAACAGCACTTTACATGTATATACTAATTCTACAAATATACTTTTAAATCGTATAAAGAAGCTTGTATCATATATAAGGCTCCCAAATGTGACCTGAGTTTGAATTATGTTAAGTTTAAAGCCGAAAACCGCCATCTGTGAGAAATGGGAACAATGGACTCCTAAAGCAAGCCATGCCTGTCGTACTCTCAGAACTTCATGCTCAGATCAGCAAAGTCCCTGCTAGTGGGATGTGCCAAACAGCAAAGAAGGGAAGAGGGAATGGGCCTTCAGCTCCTGAACTCATCCTA
>NW_007071084.1:6069-7294 GCF_000164805.1 Carlito syrichta | reverse complement strand
TTAAAGTGGGTGAGATGTTGCACATCCTAAAAGCAATCTCTTGCTTTACCTGGCTTCATTCAGTGATTTCTTCATACTGTATGTGGGGGGAAGGAACAAAAATCCTGGAATTTATTACTAAAAATTGTGTACTTATTCTTACATGCTTAAACTTCAGTCACCTTTAAATTATTCACGATTGATGCAATACATCTATTGAGGCACTTTTTCCACAGCCAGAAACAGTTTTTGAACTCATTCATTTTGACACCTTTTAGTGCTTTCACTAAAAACATGTGAGACAAGTGAGAGAGACTATAGGGTGCTATGGAAGCACTTGTTTTGGCACCTATTCTAGTGTACAGGCATGAGACACCTATTCTAATATACACCTATTCCTTCACAGAGGAAGGGACATGTTCACATATGAGGGAGACACTCCCAAAGAAAAAAACTAGGAATTATCCTTTTGAAGGGTGGGTCCCTTGTAGTACAGGATTCCCCCACTAGGTAAGTGTTCTAGGAACCCATCAGAATCAGTGTACTAGCTAACATTGTTGTTTTTTGCCTCACCTCTTCCACATCTGCAAAATATTTTCCTCTGAGGACATTTTTCATCCAAGGAAACAACTAAAAGAAAAAAGAAGGGATAAAAAGTCATTCTGAGTGAAACTGGGTGAATAGGAAGGGTAAGGAATGGGGTCATGCTGTTTTTGGTCAAAAACTGCTGATCATTCAGGGCAGTGTGGGCAGGTACACTTATGAATCACCCATCATGTAATGGGCAAACGCTTTGAAAGACTCCCCCCTCACTCCCCATAAGAAAAAAAAAAATCACTGAAGTTGAATGCAGCCTCTCACAACAATGCTAGCTGATATTTCCTAGAACACTAACCTATTGGGGAAGCCTATACTACAACGGGTCCACCCTTCAAAAGGATAATTCCTGGTTTTTTCTTTGGGGGTGTCTCCCTCATATTTGGACATGTGCCCTCCTCTGTGAAGGGTTCTCTCATGCCTATACACAAGAATAGGTGCTAAAATGAGTGCTTCCATAGCACCCTGTAGTCTCTCTCATTTCACTCACATTATTACACTTGCTTTTTTTTTTTTTAATTGGGGTCTCGCTCCATCACCCAGACTGGAGTGCAGTGACACACTCATGGCCACCCCAGTGTTGACTGCTGGGCTCTGGCAATCCTTCCATCTCAGCCTTTCAAGTAGCCAGAACTACAGGTGTGCAATA
>NW_007071084.1:4152-6049 GCF_000164805.1 Carlito syrichta | reverse complement strand
GCTAATTTTTTGATTTACTGTAGAGGTGAGGTCTTGCCAAGTTCCCCAGACTGTTCTCGGACTCAGGCAGTCCTCTCACCTTGACCTCCCAAAGTGCTGGGATTACAGGCTTGAGCCACCTCACCAGGCTTAAACTTGCTTGTTTAATTGTTTCTGACTTCATGAGGACAGAGACCTTGCTGTCTGTTTCACTACTTTATCCTCTATGTGTAATCCAGGATCCAGAATATACTAGTTGCTTAAAAATTACAGTTGAAAGAAGGACTACATGAACACAACAAAAATAGAGTAAATTTATAAAATTGAACAATGCAGAATTATATGTCAAAACACCAATATAGACACGGATTTATGCAGAATTTTTATTAATGAATTACAGAAATCCAATAATAGGTTTAAAAGATTTGAATGAATGAAGATTTTCTTTTTATATTCTAGATGAAAAAATTTCACCATGATGGTTTTATTATAACAGTGGAGTTTCAAGCTGTTGGCAAATGACTAGTGCTGAGAAAAAGTTAGATATTTGTGTAAAACTAAATGCCAAAATGAATTTCAAATAGCTTAAATATTCATGTGTAGAAAATAAACCAAAAATGTACTAGAATAAAGTATAGATGACTATTTACACACTTGGGAGATGCCAAAGGTAGATCCATAAAAGACATAATTGAGAGATTGCATAATAATAAAAAATATGTCATCAAAACCACGAAAAAAACATTTTACTGGCTCAGGAAAATTGGTAAATCAATAATTGGAAGATATATGATAGATTAAAAAACCTGATACCTTTAATAAATGAGACTTTTATAAATCAGTAAGAAATGACAACTAGGACACAGAAAACTTATAAAAATACAATACACATGCACATAAACATAAATCTTGAAAGATAAACGTCTTAGCCCAAGCTACCATACCATAATATAATGAATTGAGTGGCTTAAACATTAGACACTTACTTTGTCAAAGTTTAGGAGACCAAAAGTCAAAGATCGGTGGTTAGCTTACAGAAAGCCACCTTCTAGCTTGTCTTCAGGGACTTCAGGGACAGAGAGAGAGAGAGAGAGAGAGAGAGAGAGAGAGAGAGAGAGAGAATGAATATCTTTTTCTCTTTATATCAGGCCACAGTTGTATTTAGGATTCCACATTTATGATCTCATTTAACCTCTATGACCTCCTAAAGACCCTATTTTCAGATACAGTCACATTGTGGGTAGGCCTCCAACACATGATTTTGGAGGGGGACATAATTCTGTCCATAGCAATAAACAAATAACAAATAAATAAAAACAAATTTTGGACTCTTGTCTTGGTTATTTCCTTATTTCCTGACTCTCTTGCTCTTCTTCCAGCTTCTTAAGTTGAATGTGCAGCTCAATTGTTTTTACATCCTTATTCTTTGGGGATAAGTAAATTTGAACCTATAATCTTTCTTTTAAGTATTGTTTGATTCTATCCACAAGATTTGTGTTGCGTAGGCTTTCAAGTCTAAATAATTCCTGATTTCTCATACAAGTTACTTTTCAATGCAAGGTTCTATATGTTCACGTGTTGGGAGCCAGCCTTGGAGGCCCGCCTGATGACAAAGTCCAGATGTGCTGAGGACCTCTGGCCACAAAGCGAGTCCGGGCAGCTGAAACCCTTCTGTCTTCCGTCTTTGCTGTTGATACAGCTGAAGAAATTCTGTGCAGTCATGGAAGAAGAAGATGGCATGCTTATGCGAAGAATCACAGCTAACCTGGAAATATCATGGTTTATTTTTCCATTTTTCCCACTATGCCACTTGGCCTTTTCTAACATATGCAAGGGTTAAACTCTGAAGCACATCAAGAATGCTTTCTTTCACTTGGTATAAGTTACTAGATATGCTTAAGTAATAATGATATAAGTA
>NW_007071084.1:2305-3782 GCF_000164805.1 Carlito syrichta | reverse complement strand
AAAGAATTTTCTTTGTCTTGCCCCTTCAAAAATGGTATAAAAGCTCTGTATTAACTAGCATTAAATTGTCATCTGTTCAAGAAGCAAGTGTCTGGTATATCTTCGTCATTCGCCTATCCGTCTCTCCTTCAGGACACTTCCCACGACCCTTGCAGGGCGGGCCCCTGCAAGTGGTGCCCAACATCTGGGAGCTTGAAGGTAATCTTTTCTCTTTCTTTTTGGAACGTATAGGACCTCACCTGGGGCGCCACAGGCCCCCCTGTAGAGATAGGCAGGGAAAGAATAGGTAGGAAGTGCTAGAGCCCTGATATACTCATGGGTCAGAAACAGTCTAAACACAGGAGACTGTTTATAAATGTCTTACTCAATACGTTATCTAAAAGGGGAATTAAGGTGTCTTCTACTCGATTGACTAGTTTTTTGCGATTTGTCCAGGCACAATGTCCCTGGTTCCCTCAAGAAGGCACCGTTGATTTGGCTATTTGGACCAAAGTTGGGGAAAAAACTTAAACTCTGTTATACTTTGCACGGACCTAATAAGGTCCCTGTAAATGCTTTTGCATTGTGGAATATAATTTAAAATGTCTTAAATCCACAACAAAAGGTTTAATTTGTATACTGACTCTTATTATATAAAAGGACTGTTTCCTCATATTGAAACAGCCACCATTCCTGTTAATAAGATAACTATTCTTGATTTACTTGTTCAATTACAGCATTTAATAATTGTTAGAAACCACTCATTTTTTTTAGGTCATATTAAATCTCATTCAGGACTCCCTGAACTTCTAAGTCAAGGTAATCAATTAGCAGATGCCTTGACAAAATTAGCCATGTGTCTCTCCCTTGAAGATTCTTTAGTAATTAAGCTCAGCAATCCCATAAAATTCACCACCAAAAGCTTCAACTAAATACAGAAAGGTACCAGTTTCACATTCCAAGGGAGACAGCCTATTAACCCTCTCCCCTCTGAGATTTTGCTTTTCACAATTAGGGTACTGCAAAACAATTATAACTGATAATGCTTCTGCTTATACATACAAGATTTTTCAATATTTTTGTGTCCAATTTGGTGTTTCTCATTCCACAGGAATTCCTTATAACTCTCCCCATCATATTGTAAATCATGCCGTCAAAAAAACTTAAGGCAGCAAAAGATTTGGTGCAACAGCAACAATTAGAAACTGGTCACATTAAGCCTTCCACTAGCCCGCGGAAAACCCCTATATTTGTTATTAAGAATAAATCAGGTAAATGAAAACTTTTACAAAATTTAAGGGTTGTTAATGCTACTATGAAAACTATGAAAACACTCAGCCTGGAAAAAGTCATCAGGTTCCAGAAATTCCTGGCATTACTGTTTATGACCTTGTTAGTTATTTGTTTGTTTTAGAATTCTCCTTTAAGAAATATGATAAATTTCTCTCAAGTTATATCTAAACTGGGACTATGTCAACCTTCTTTCCAGACAAAAGTA
>NW_007071084.1:0-872 GCF_000164805.1 Carlito syrichta | reverse complement strand
GAATGGACAATATTTGGTGAATGCCAGTAATAACTACCATAACCTCTCTTGTCCTTTCCAAAGCCTAATTTTGCTTATTGTTTGTTAATTTAAAAATATTCCCTTCAGGGCACACCTGTATTCCCAGTACTTTCAGAGGCCCAGGTGGGATGATTGTTTGATTTCAGGAGTTTGAGGCTGTAGTGAGCTGTGTTTGTGCCACTGCACTCCAGTCTGGGTGACAGAGTGAGACCTCAATTCAAAAAACAAAACAACCCCCCCCAAAAAACCACTTCAGCTGTTTGACTTAATATAAATCTTTCTAATAAATTTCTTTAAAAAACTAAAAACCAAAACTGAAGTTAGCCACAGTTAGCATCTATTAATTAACTGATACTCTAGAAGGCATCAGACTTGGCATTATAAATGCTATGAACTGAGTGGCTTAGGAAAGCAAACTTCAGTTGGTACACTGGGCTGCTTTTGAAGAAAGAGTACACACACAGTTTTCAAGAATAAAGTTTTAATAGAAAAAGAAGCAGAGCATGGCATGAGTCAATATTTAGATTCAATAATTACTGGTAGCCACCACATATCAGGCAGGGAGCCAGGTACTTTTGCAAATGCTAGCTAATTCAATTTAATTCTTTCTAAAAACAATTTGTGGTGACAGGTATCCATAATTTATATATGCAGAAACTGAAGCTGAGGGAGGCAAAATGACCTGTTCAAAAACCACTTAGCTAGCAAATGACAGCTTTGCTTGAACTGTATCATCTGATAATGCAGAAGCAGAAGAGAAGAATGCAATGTGTATGTTTGGGTAACATGTACCATTTGGATTTGCAGGACTGGAAGACTCATGAAAGGTGGGAGGAGACTTTGGGTATCAA
>NW_007071083.1:0-421 GCF_000164805.1 Carlito syrichta | reverse complement strand
CACCAGTTACATGTTCACATCACTGCTGAGATGATCCTTTGACTCCTACAGCAATTTGGAGGAAGAAAGCATCCCTGTGGTACAGCCCAGAGGAGAAGAGAAAAGATTTCCCAACCCTGAAGTCCTTTGTGATAACCAGTGGGCATTCTTTCTTCATGCCTCTTCTTTCCTGTTCCTCAATCCCTTAGTCAACCTCTAAAATCATTTTTCTGCAAATTCCTTCCTAAGGTTTCTATTCCCTGAAACCACACTTTGTGTATGGCGAAACATCTACTTAGGTACAGATCGCTGGCATTTAGGATACCATATTTAAGGGCTCGTATCTACCTGGATCCATTTACTTCAACAGGTTTCCTGAAACGTATGAGGGTCTTTCGGCACTAGTGTCTACTCTCTAAACACAGACTCGGAGATAAGAATT
>NW_007071082.1:0-488 GCF_000164805.1 Carlito syrichta | reverse complement strand
GAGTCTCACTCTGTTGCCCAGGATGGAGTGCAGTGGCACATTCACAGCCACCACAGCCTCCACCTACTGGGCTCAGGCAATCCTTCCACCTAGGCCTTCCAAGTAGCTGGAACCACAGGCACATACCACCACACCCAGCTGTTTTTTGATTTATTGTAGAGACGAGGCCTCACCAAGTTGCCCAGGCTGGTCTCCAATTTGTGGGCTCAGACCATCCTCTCACCTCCACCTCCCAAAGTACTGGGATTACAGGCATGAGTCACCACACCCGGCTACTTACCATGTTTTCATAATTCATTTAAGTTGTAGCATGTGTAGAATTTAATTCCCTTTTAAGGTTGAATACTCCATTGCATGTATATACAACATTTTGTTGCTCCATTCACTCAGTAATGGACATTTGATTTTTTTCCAACCTTTAGCCATTGTAAATGCTGCTCTAAACATCGGTGTATAAGTTTCCAGATCCCTTCTTTCTTTTTTTTTTT
>NW_007071081.1:0-424 GCF_000164805.1 Carlito syrichta | reverse complement strand
TCTGGTAAATTCAACTGGCTAGCTAGGTAGCCAGCAATTTGAGTAGGCTAGTTATGTCAGTTAGCTAGCTAGTTAAGTAAGCTAGTTAAGTTGACTAGCTAGATAGATAGATAGGAAGCTAGCTAGTTATTTCAGCTACTAAAGTCACCTGGTTTGCTGTGTAGCTAGCTAGTTAAGTCAGCTCGTTTTGTCAGCTGGCTAGCTAGTAGAGTCAGCTAATTCAGTCAGCTGTCTAGCCACCTGCCTAGCTGGGTAGCTAGCTAGTTAAGTCAGCTGGCTAACCAATTGGCTAACTAGTTAAGTCACCTAGTTAAATCACCTCACTAACCAGTGGGTTAGCTAGGAAGCTAGGTAATTAAGTCAGTGGCAATCCAGCAGGATATGGAAGTATCTAGCTAGTTAAGTCAGCTGGCTAGTCACCTAT
>NW_007071080.1:0-481 GCF_000164805.1 Carlito syrichta | reverse complement strand
TAGACAACTGGCTAGCTAGGTGGCTAGCTAGTTAAATCAGCTGGCCAGCTGGATGGCTATCTAGTTAAGTCTGCTAGTTAAGTCAGCGATTAGTCGGTTGGCTATCTAGGTCATTGGAAAATTAAACTGGTTGGTTAACAGGCTTGTTAGGTAGGTGGCTAGCTAGTTAAGCCAGCTGGCTAGCCGCCAGATCAGCAGGGTGCCTGGCTATTTAAGCCGGCTGGCTATCTGACTAATTCAGGCAGCTGGCTAGCCAGGTTGCCAGCCTACTAGCTGGCTAGCTGGCTCCCTAGCCAGATTACCAGCCATGTAGATAACTAGTTAAGCCAGATCACTAGCAGTGTAGCTGGTTAAGTCAGCTGGCTAGCCAGCTATCCAGCCAACTTGCTAGTCAACTACTTAAGTCAGCTAGCTATCCAGTTAGCTAGCTAAGTCAGCTGGCAAGACAGCTAACTATTCAGTTAGCTAGTTATGTCAGCTA
>NW_007071079.1:0-758 GCF_000164805.1 Carlito syrichta | reverse complement strand
CTGGGAGTGCAGTGGCCGCTCCCGGCCACTGCAGCCTCGACCTGCTGGGCTCCGTGATCTTTCCGCTTCAGACTTTCAAGTCACTGGAACTACAGGCATGTGCTACCATGCCTAGCTAATTTTTTTTTTAAGCAGAATTTATTGAGAGGACAGAAAAGCTCTCACGGTGGGAGGGGACCCTAAGGAGTAGCCCAATTTTTTGGATTTATTGTAGAGATGAAGTCTTGCCAAGTTGCCCGGGTTGGTCTCAAACCTTTGGGCTCAGGCAATCCTCTCACCTCGGCCTCCCAAAGTGCTGGGATTATACGCGTGAGCCACTGCACCCGGCCCTCATTTGTTTTCATCTATTAGATTTTTATTTTATGTTTATTTTATTTTTTGAGTTGGAGTCTCACTCTGTCACCCAGACTGGAGTGCAGTGGCTGCTATCGGCCACCGCAGCCTCGACCTGTGGTCAAGGCTATGGTGATGGCCGTGAGCATGCCATTCACTCCAGCCTGGGTGACAGAATGAGACTCCGACTCAAAAAAAAAAAGAAGATGCTGAGTGTGGTGGTTTAAGCCTATAATCCCAGTACTTTGGAAGACAGAAGCGAGAGGATTGCCTAAGCCCAGGGTTCGAGACCAGCCTGGGCTACTTGGCTGCAGTGGCCGGGAGTGGGCTCCGGCAATCCTTCCTCCTCAGCCTTCCAAGGAGCCGGAACTACAGGCACGCGCTACCACACCCGGCTAATTTTTTGATTTTTATTGTAGAGATGA
>NW_007071078.1:0-536 GCF_000164805.1 Carlito syrichta | reverse complement strand
CTAGCCACCTGGCTAGCTAGAGTTGTTAGTTATTTAAGTCAGCTGGCTAGTCAGCTGGCTAACTAGTTATGTCAGATAGTTGAGTCAGCTTGGTAGCCAGTTGGCTATCTGGATAATTGAGCTAGTTAACTCAAGTGGCAAGCCAACTGGTTACCTAGATGTCTACATAGTTAATTCACCTGGCTAACTAGCTGTCTAGCTGGTTAAGTCAGCTAGTTATGTCAACTGGCTAGCCACCTATTTAGGTAGGAATCTAGCTAATTAAGTCAGCTGGCTAGCCTGCTGATGAGCTAGTTAAGTCAGTGAGTAAAGTGAGCTGGCTAACTGACTGGCTAGCTAGGTGGCTATCAAATTAACACAGCTCGTTAAGTCAGCTGGTTATCCAGCTGGCTAGCTTGGTGGCTGCCATGTTCAGAGGGCTGGTTAGCAGTCTGGTCAGTTAGGTGGCCAGATAATTAAGCCGGCTCGCTAGGCAGCTGAACACCAGGGTGGTTGGCTAGTTAAGCCAGCTTTCTATCCCACTGTCCAGCCAGAGG
>NW_007071077.1:0-425 GCF_000164805.1 Carlito syrichta | reverse complement strand
ATACATTGTATACTTGTGTCAAAATATCACACTGTACCCTATAAATATGTAAATTATTATATCAATTTTTAAAATCAATAATAAAAATGATTAAAATTTAAAAAAAGAATAAATACAAATTTTTTATAAACAAATTCTGAGTTTTTTGGGGTCCCCACTCACATATATTCAAGATGGATACTTCTTGCTGGTGGATTGAGCATTTATCATTATGTAGTGTCCTTCAGTGTCCTTTTTTACTTTTACTGATTTAAAGTCTGTTTTGTCTAATATAAGAATACCTGCTCCTGGTCTTTTTTGTTTTCCATTTGCCTGGAAGATTTTTCTCTAGTCTTTTACTTTGAGTCCTTTTGTGTCATTTGCAGTAAGCTGGGTTTCCTGTAGGCAGCAGAAGGATGGATATATCATGCTACTTTATTCAGTTT
>NW_007071076.1:0-635 GCF_000164805.1 Carlito syrichta | reverse complement strand
CAGTCTGGGCGACAGAGTGAGACTCCAACTCAAAAAAAAAAAAAAGAAAAAAAGAAAAAAAATCAGTCTGACGTGGTGTTTCTTGTCTATAGTCACAGGTAGCACCACCACACCCGGCAATTTTTTTGATTTATTGTAGAGATGAGGTCTCACCAAGTTGCCCAGACTGGTCTTGAACCCCTGGATGCAGGCAGTCCTCTCGCCCTCACCTCTTAAAGTGGTGGGATTGCAGGCTTGTAATGGTTTTATTCCAGTGAAGGGGGCCCAGGGAATGGCATTTTCCAGAAGGGTGTCTGCAGTGTGTTGTCCCTGATCAAAGTCACCAGCAGAGGGCAGACCACCGGCATCCAGGACCACAAGGGAAGCCAGGTCTGAGCCTGGCCTGGC
Source organism: Carlito syrichta (assembly GCF_000164805.1). NCBI lineage: Eukaryota > Metazoa > Chordata > Mammalia > Primates > Tarsiidae > Carlito > Carlito syrichta. The sequence goes on along the minus strand of NW_007071076.1, from coordinate 248 downwards.
CTCTCCCTCTGCTAGGTTTCCAGGGTGTTCTAGTCATCCTTTTGTTTGTTTATTCATTTAATTTCTGTTTTTTGTTGTTGTTGCTTTTTTTTGTCAGTGTATCACTCTGTCACCCAGGCAAGAGTGCAGTGGTACAATCATGCCTCATCGCAGACTCAAACTACTGAGCTCAAGCAATCCTCCTGCCTCAGCCTCCTGAGTAGCTGGGACTATAGACATGACATACCCAGCTTACTTTTTTTTTTTTT
>NW_007071075.1:0-794 GCF_000164805.1 Carlito syrichta | reverse complement strand
AAGCCAGGTAAAGACCCAACAAAGAAAGAGAACTACAGGTCAATATCTTTGATGAACATAAATGCTAAAATTCTCAACAAGATTCTAACAAACCGGATTCAACAACACATCTCAAAAATCATCCACCATGACCAAGTAGACTTCATCACTGGGACGCAAGGCAGGTTCAGCATTCGTAAAACCATTAATGTTATTAAATACATCAACAGATGTCAAAACAAAAACCGCATAATTATATCATTAGATGCAGAAAAAGCTTTTGTTAAAATCCAGCACCCCTTCTTGATAAATATCTAGGCATACGAGGAAATCTATGCATACGATTATCTAGGCATATGAGGAAAATACCTTAAAATAGTTACAGCCATCTACGAGAAACCCACAGCCATCATACTCCTAAATGGACAAAAATTGCAACCATTTCCCCTGAAAACTGGAACAAGACAAGGATGTCCACTCTCACCCCTCCTGTTCAATATAATATTGCAAGTCCTGGATAGAGCAATCAGAAGAGAGAAGGCAATTAGGGGTATTCAAATAAGAAAAGAGGAAGTCAAGTTATCCCTCTTTGCAGATGACATGATATGTACCTTGAAAAGCCAAGAGAATCTGTCAAAAACATCCTTACACTGATAAAGGACTTTGACAAAGTCTCAGGATATAAAATAAATGTGCAAAAGACAAACGCATTTCTTTCTTTTTTTTTTTTTTAATTAATCAGTATTTTTTATTATGGTTTTGTGGGGCACAGTTAAGGGTTAGGTGTACAATGACGTTTCATTCAGGCACCCTGT
>NW_007071074.1:0-1206 GCF_000164805.1 Carlito syrichta | reverse complement strand
CAGATGGCTATCAAGGTAGCTTGCTACTTAAATCAACTGGCTAGACATCTGGCTAACTAGTTAAGTCACCTAGCTAAGTCAGCGGACTAGCCAGCTGGCTCTCAATATAACAATCTAATTAATTCAGCTGACTAGCAAGCAGGCCCGCTATTTAAGTCAGCTAGTTTAGTCAGCTGGCTAGCCAGCTGGCTAACTAGGTAACAAGCCAGTTAAGTCATTTGGCTAGCCTGCCGGTTTGCTAATTAAGTCAGCTAGTTAAGTTAGCTGGCTAGCCAGTCAGCTAGCTAGGTAGAGAGCTAGCCAGTTGGCTAACTAGTTAAGTCAGCTAGTGTGTCAACTGGCTAGCCAGGTGGCTAGCTGGTTAAGTAAATTAATTAAGTCTGCTGGCTCTCCAGCTGTCTACCTACATAGCAAGCTAGTTAAGTCAGCTGCCTAGCTAGTAAAATCAGCTACTTAAATCAGCTTGCATCCCATCTGCTTAGCTAGGCAGCTAGCTGGTTAAGTCAGCTAATTTATTAAGCTGGTCAGTCAGCTGGCTATCTAGTTGAGTCAACTAGTTAAGTCAGCTGGCGAGCAATCTGGCTTTCTGGTTAAGTCTGCTACATAAATCAGCTCGCCAGTCAGCTGGCTTGAGAGGTAGCTAGCTAATTAAGTCAGAGAGTTAAGTCAACTGGCTAGCTAGGTAGCTAGCTGATTAAGTCAGCTAGTTAAGACAACTCACTAGCTAGTTAAGTCAGTTAGTTAAGTCAGCTGGCTAGCCAGATGCCTATCAGGGTATCTATCTAGTTAAGTCATCTGGTTAGCCAGCTGGTTAGCTAGTTAAGTCACCTAGTTAAGTCTTCTCGCTGGCCAGCAGATTAGCTAGGTAGTTAGGTACTTAAGTCAGCTGGCAAGACAACATTCTATGTAGGGAGGTAGCTAGTTAAGTCAGCTGGCTAGCCATCAGGTTATCTAGTTATGTCAGCTAGTTAAGTCAGTTGGCTATTCAGTTATCTAGGTAGGTAGATAACTAGTTAAGTGTGTTGGCTAGCCAGCTGGCTACTTAGTTAAGTCAGCTAGTTAAGTCAGCTGGCAAGGCTGCTGGCTAGATAGATAGCTAGACAATTAAGCCAGCTGGCTAGCCAGATGGCCAGTAGTTAATTCAGATAGTTAAGTCAGCTGGCTAACCAGTTGAGTAGCTAGTTAAGTCAGCACGTTAAGTCAGTT
>NW_007071073.1:0-585 GCF_000164805.1 Carlito syrichta | reverse complement strand
CCACACCCGGCTAATTTTTTGATTCATTGTAGAGATGAGGTCTCGCCAAGTTGCCCAGGCTGTTCTCGAACCCGTGGGCTCAGGCAATCCCCACACCTCAACCTGCCAAAGTGCCGGGATTACAGGCTTGAGCCACCGCGTCTGGCCCTTTTTTTTTTTTTTTTGCGTAGTATTCTATTGGATAAGTGTGACAAATTTTGTTTAAGCTTTGATTTAAGGATATTTGGGTTGTTTCCACATTAACTGCTATTAATACAGCTGCTATAAACATTCTTAGATAATTTTGGTGGATATATAAACCATTTCTTTGGACTATGTAACTAGAAGTGGTTTGGTCAAAAGGAGGTGTAATTTTATTAGAAATTGCCAAAGTATTCAATCGTGGCACACTCACAGGTACCCCAGTGTCGACCTACTGGGCTCCAGCGATCCTTCCGCCTCAGCCTTCCAAGTAGCTGGAACTACAGGCGCGCACTACCATGCCCAGCTAATTTTTGTTTATTTACTGTACAGTCGAGGTCTCACCAAGTTGCCTGGGCTGGTCTCGAACCTGCAGGCTCAGGCAATCCACTCGCCTCAGCCTCC
>NW_007071072.1:0-469 GCF_000164805.1 Carlito syrichta | reverse complement strand
GCTTCATTGACTGGTTCTCCTTTGTAATTCACGTCACTGTAACTGGCCCTTATCTGAGATTGTTACACAGTGACTGGGCCACTCTGTGTTGGAGTCCCCATTGATTAACTGACCTTTGTGATTCGTGGCACAGTATCTGACTCTCCACTGTGATACCTTTTCAAGTACCTGGCTCTCCTCTGATGTTTGCTCCAGTGACATGTTCTCTTCCATAATTGGTGCTCCAGTAACTGGTCGTCGTCCAATTTGGGTATCCCAGTGACTAAACCTCCTCTGTGATTGGTGTTCCAGTACGAGGGTCTCCTCCCTAATAGATGTCTCAGTAACCAGGCCGACTCCATAATGATTGCTTTAGTGACTAGCTTTTTGTTGGGTGTCCCAGTGACTGGCACTTCTATCATATTGATGCCCAAGTGACTGGGTCTTCTTTTGTTGGGTGTCCCAGTGACTGGCCCTCCACTGTGATGGT
>NW_007071071.1:0-462 GCF_000164805.1 Carlito syrichta | reverse complement strand
TATTTAAGCTGGCTGGCTTGCCAGGTGGCCAGACCACTGACTAGATTGCCAGCTGCCTAGCCAGCTAGCCAGCCAGGTAGCTAGTTATTTATGAGAGCTGGCTAGCTGTTTAGCCAAAAATATAGCAAGCTAGTTAAGTCAGCTAGCTAGCCAGCTAGCCATCCAACTAGTTCGTCAGCTAGTTAAGTCAACTAGCTAGCCAGCTAGCTAGTTAATTGAGCTAGCAATTCAGCGAACTATTCAGGTACCTAGTTAATTCAGCTAGATAGGCAGGTTGCTAGTCAGTTAACCAGTTAAGTCAGCTAGCTATTCAGCTAGTTAGGTAGATACTTAAGTCAGCTAGCCATCTAACTAGGCAGTTAGCTAGTTAGTTAAGTCAGCTAGCTATACAGCTAGATAGCTTGTTTGCTAGATAGTAATGTCAGCTAGATAGCCAGCTAGCTACTCAGCTAGCTAGTTAAG
>NW_007071070.1:0-428 GCF_000164805.1 Carlito syrichta | reverse complement strand
TATGTTATTTTTGTATTTGTATATGGTATTTGTTGTGAGTTTTATTATAATTATAGTATTGGCAGATATTCATAGCATATTTACATTCCTCAGGCACTGAGATCCACACTTCACATGCAAGAATTAATTTATTTATGTATCATAACTCTCTTGTATCATAGATATTACCCTTTTGTCTGGTTTGCATATGAGAAAACTCAGATGCTCAAAAGATAAAAAACCTGCCTGAGGTCACATAGCGAGGAAGTTGTTAAACTATTATTCAAACATAGGCAATTTGGTTCAAGTATCTATGCTTAACCACTCTACCACACAGCCTCTGCTATGTATATATGTATAAATGCATATATATACATATATATGTATATATATACATATATATGTGTATATATATATACATACATGCTATCTGTTTATATGCTATCTTG
>NW_007071069.1:0-437 GCF_000164805.1 Carlito syrichta | reverse complement strand
GGACTAGTGTCTCTGAGGGGCAGGTGCCCAGAGCCTCCCTGTGTGACCGGCGGCTTGGTGCCGGGTGCAGGGTGCCGGGCTGGAGACAATGCAGGCGAGGAGGGAGCTGGAGGAGGCTGGGACCCGAAACTCCCACACATGCAGTGGAATAGCAGCAGCAGGAGGCTGCAATATCTGGCCTTAGGAAATGACGTAAAGTTTGTTGATAGGTGGGCGGATCAATGAAAGTCTCTGCCTGGAGAATGGTGAGGCAGTTTAAGCAGATCTGGTTTTTTCCACTTGTCTAGGTCCCCTGGCTTGGGGTCTAGTGCTGAGTGCCTCAGCCAGGGTTGGCCTGGAGTTCCAGAGCTCCAAAGTTCCAAAGGGCAGGTGGTGAATGACGAGAGTGGCACTGGGCCCCCCACAGGGTACTTCAGCCAGGAATGGGACCAGTGTCT
>NW_007071068.1:0-429 GCF_000164805.1 Carlito syrichta | reverse complement strand
GTCTGATTGCCTTTCTATCAAAGGCATCTGGGGAATAAATGGAAAGTAACACCGTAGACGATCAGCCTTCACCGGCAGAGATCCAAAGAAAGATCACACTTGCTCCACAGTCAGGAGTGGAATGGTTCCCTGAACACTGTGTGTCTCCGTGGCTCTCCATTTCGGTGTATGATTAATGACTTAGATCACCGGAGAATGCTGATGCCTGAATTCACAGATGGATTTATGAACTCATTCTTTGAGTACACTGGCTCTTTGCTCTACCCATGGTCTTGGTCTCACATGCCCCCATGAGTCTATGTCTATTTCCCCTCCTTTTTTTTGAGTTGAGGTCTCACTTTGTCACCCTGGCTGGAGTGTAGTGGCACACACGCTCACGGCTACCCTAGCGTTGACCTGCTGGGCTCAGGGGATCCTTCCGCCTCAGCC
>NW_007071067.1:0-429 GCF_000164805.1 Carlito syrichta | reverse complement strand
TGTGTGTGTGTGTGTGTGTGTGTGTGTGTGTGTGTGTGTGTATGTGTGTATATATATATGTGTGTGTATATATACACACACATATATATACATATATAGAGAGAGAGAGAGAGAACACGCAGGCACAGGGTGCTGAGGGTCATTGACCACATACAATGGCCAGTGCCTCTTATCCTTCATGTTAATGTTGTGTTCTGCTCAGAACCTTAACCTAGAACGGTCTACTGTTAGTGTCTGCAAAAAGACCCCCACCCAACACGAAGTCCTGAGCAAGTGCTTGTCAAAGAGAGGTCTCCAGATCACTTGCATCAGGATAAAATAGGAGGTTATTATTAAAGATGCAGTTTCCTAAATTTCAACCTAGACCTCTAGAACCATAGTCACCAGTGGCAGAGATCAGAGTATTATACTTACAGAAGTTTGAGAATC
>NW_007071066.1:0-679 GCF_000164805.1 Carlito syrichta | reverse complement strand
GGACGGGGGGTTTCTGTAGCCGGGAGGCGGACGGCGTGGACGTCGGACCTTCAGGGTCCTGTGGGGTCTTCGGTGCCAACCCCAGAAGACGAGGAAAAAGGGGGAAGGAAGGGGGTGTCTTTGGCGGACGGTGGTGACGTTGGGTGGGGAATTGAGCAACTTGGGCGATGGGGTACCAAGATGGCATGGGGGGCTGGTGTTTTTGGGTGGGTGTTGGGTCTTGACCCTCATCATGGAGCGGGATCCATCCTGGGGCCATCTTGGAGGACTCTGGACTCAACCGAGAAAACTCAACTGGACGCCATGTTGAATAAATTCGGAATTCCTTCCTCGATGGCCAATCGTAGGGTCAACCCTTCCACGATGGCCAACTTCGGCTACTGGGTGCCCAGATGGCGGGTGACCCGATCATTCCGGGTGTGTGTTGGGTGTTGACCCTGAATGCAGAACGAGGCCCTCCTGGGGCCATCTTGGAGGACTCTGGACTCAACCAAGAAAACTCAACTGGTCGCCATCTTGAATAAGCTCGGAATTCCTTCCTCGATGGCCAATCGTAGGGTCAACCCTTCCACGATGGCCAACTTGGGCTACTGGGTGTGCAGATGGCGGGTGACCCGATAATTCTGGGTGTGTGTTGGGTGTTGACCCTGAATGCAGAACCAGACCCTCCTGGGGCCAT
>NW_007071065.1:0-795 GCF_000164805.1 Carlito syrichta | reverse complement strand
GACTCCAACTCAAAAAAAAAAAAAAAATTGTTGACTCTGTATGTATAGAGGTAGTTTGTGGTATTCTCTTATTATCCTTTTTGGTTTGTTTGGTTTTTTTTAGTTGGAGTCACATTCTGTTGCCCAGGCTGGAGTGCAGTGGCATGCTCACAGCCATCTGCTGGGCACAGGAGATCCTTATACCTCAGCCTTCCAAGTAGCTGGAACTACAGGCATGCACCACCACACCTGGCTAATTTTTTGATTTATTGCAGAGACGAGGTGGCGCCAAGTTGCCTAGGCTGGTCTTGAACCCCTGGGCTCAGGCATTCCCTCATGCCTCTTCCTCCCCAGGTTCTGGGATTACAGGCGTGAGCCACTGTGCCCAGCTACTGAGGTTTTTTTTTTGAGTCAGGGTCTTACTCGCTCTCCCAGGCTGGAGTACAGTGGCACCAGGCCTGAGCTCAGGCAATTCTTCTGCCTCAGCCTTCTGAGTAAGCTGGGACTACAAATGCAGCCTATCATGCCTACCTACTTTTTTATTTTGCGTAGAGATGAGTTGCTCAGGCTAGTCTCAGACTCCTGGGCTCAAGCGATCCTCCTGCCTTGGCCTCCCACAGTGCTGGGATTATAGACATGAGCCACCATGCCTGGCTAATTTTATTGATTTTTTTCCCCCAATGAAACAGCTTTTAGTATCATTAATTTTCTCCATTAATCATGTTTTCAGCCAGGCTTGGTGGCTCAGCCTGTAATCCCAGCACTTTGGGAGGCTGAGGTGAGTGGATTGCCTGAGCCCGCAGGTTCGAGACCCAC
>NW_007071064.1:0-1745 GCF_000164805.1 Carlito syrichta | reverse complement strand
AAGATTGAGATTCCAGAAGCAAAACCTCAATTTCTCAACCAACTCATCTTCGACAAAGCCCCCACCACCTACCACTGGGGAGAGGAGAACCTATTCAGTAAATGGTGCTGGGAAAACTGGCTGACCACATGCAGAAGATTGAAACAGGACCCCTATCTATCCCCATGCACAAAGGTTAACTCCAAATTGATCAGAGACCTAAATGTAAAACCTCAAACCATAAGAACCTTAGAAATTAAGGAAATACCGTCATGGAAATTGGAACTGGCATCCAATTCCTGAACAAAACCTGAAACCCACAGGTCAAAAGAGAGAAGATAGACAAGTGGGACCTTATTAAACTAACAAGCTTCTGCAAAGTCAAAGAAACCATCAAGAGAGCAGGGAGACAGCCTACAGCCTGGGAAAAGGTATTTGCCAACTCCGGGTCTGACAAAGGCTTAACATCCTAGATCTACAAGGAACTCAAACGTGCTGAAAAGAAAAAAAACAAACAACCCCATTATAAAATGGGCAAAAGATATGAACAGACACTTCACAAAAGAAGACATCCGAGCAGCCAACAAACACATGAAGAAATGCTCAACCTCACTAATCATCAGGGAGATGCAAATCAAAACCACACTGAGATACCACCTAACTCCAGTCAGAATGGCAATTATCAACAACTCAAAAAATAACAGCTGCTGGAGAGGGTGTGGCGAAAAGGGAACACTTCTACACTGTTGGTGGGAGTGTAAACTAGTGCAACCTCTGTGGAAAGCAGTGTGGCGATTCCCAAAAGCTCTAAATATCACCCTCCCATATGACCCCACAATCCCCCTACTGGGAATATACCCTGAAGACCTCAAATCACTCTATAAAAAAGATACCTGCACACATATGTTTATCGCAGCATTGTTCACAATAGCAAGAACCTGGAAACAACCATGCTGCCCATCTAAAGAGGACTGGATTAAAAAAATGTGGTACATATACATGATGGAATACTATGCAGCCATAAAAAAGAACAAAATCATGAATTTCACAGCAGCCTGAATGGAACTAGAGTCTATAATACTGAGTGACCTCTCACAGAAACAAATATCCGAGTATCACATGTTCTCACTCATATAATGTACCTTGAATATCCAACCTAATACTATAAGAAAATGACTGACAGTACTGGGAAACTATGGGGGTGGAGGGGGATGGGATTAACAGTAGCAAATATCTGTCTGGGGAAGGAGAAATACCTCTTATCAACAGGGTGCCTGAATGAAACATAATTGTACACCTAACTCTTAACTGTACCCCACAAATCCATAATAAAAAATATTGATAAAAAAGAAAAAAAAAGAAAAGTAGATCGAAGTATTCTCAAATATCTGAAAATAGAATTACCACTGGAACCAACAATCCCATTCCTAGGTATATACCCAAATAAACATAAATTTTTCTCACAAAAGACTCTTGTACTTGTATGTTTATTGCAACCCTAATTATAATAGCTAAACATGGAAACAAACAGCTTATCAATGGTGGACTGAATAAAAATAAAAGTGACACATATACACCATGGAATAATATACAGCCATAGAAAAGATGAAACCATGCTGTTTATCGCAGCATTGTTCACAATAGCAAGAACCTGGAAACAACCATACTGCCCATCTAAAGAGGACTGGATTTAAAAAATGTGGTACATATACATGATGGAATACTACGCAGCCATAAAAAAGAACAAAATCATGAATTTCACAGCA
>NW_007071063.1:0-430 GCF_000164805.1 Carlito syrichta | reverse complement strand
GTAGCCCATGTCTGCTCATTGAAGGAGTATTGAAAAAGAGCCTACTGTGTGTGCACAGTGCTGGCTGAGTTAGGCAGTGGGGAGGGAGGAGAGACAGACACAGAATCAATATGTGACAGTCCTCCCCACTGGGGAACTCATGAGCTGATGGAAATCACTGCTCGGATCCCACACACCTGCCCTGAGCACTCCTGTGCCCCTCACCACACTTGACATTTGCAGGGAGGAGGCACCATCTGGGCTTCGGTGCCAGATGCATGTGTGAATGAGTGTGGCTGTGCCTGTGTGTGTGAGAATGTACACGAGAAGGTGTGTATTTGTGAGTGTGTGGATGAGTGCAGCTGTGCCCACATGTAGAAGAATGTGCATGAGAAGGTGTATGCTTGTGTGTGTGTGCATGTGTGTGTACGAGTGTGGGTGTGCCCATGTG
>NW_007071062.1:0-430 GCF_000164805.1 Carlito syrichta | reverse complement strand
TCCTTCCTTCCTTCCTTCCTTCCTTCCTTCCTTCCTTCCTTCTTTCTTTCTTTCTTTCTCCCTTTCTTTCTTTCTTTAACCTTCAGGAATTCATTGCCTTCCAAACATTTTTTAACTTTTAGGAATGTGTGCTACATAGAGTTTGAGGTTTTGATCCATCTTTTTTTCCCCAGCTGGATATCTACTTATGGCAACACATTTCTTATATAAATATACAGTTTACTGTTTAATTTCAGAGTAAATCATTATATGTCTGTCATTTTATTGACTGCTAGCTAAAAGTTTCCTTTGTATGTTTAGATTTCTCATTGTCATAAAAAAGAAGAGGATCTGTTACATAAAAATCAGATGTTGCAGGATGAAATTTCCGTGCTCCGATTGGAAATAGACACAATAAAAAACCAGAACCAGGAGAAGGAAAAGAAATATC
>NW_007071061.1:0-696 GCF_000164805.1 Carlito syrichta | reverse complement strand
AGTTAAATCACGTAGTTGAGTCAGGTGGCCAGCCAGCTGGCTAGCTGGTTAAGTCAGCTAGTTAATTCAAGTGACTAACCATCTGGCTAGCTAGGTAGCTAGCTAGTTAAGTCAGCTGGTTAGCCACCTGGCTAGGTAGGTAGCTAGCTGGTTAAGCTAGCTGGCTAGCCAGCTAACCAGCATGGTGGCTTGCTAGTTAAGCCAGCCAGCAATCTGACTCTCCAGTCATCCTTCTGGCTATTTAAGCTGGCTGGCTATCCAGTTGGTCAGCCCACTAGGTAGCTATCCTGCTGCCTAGCCAGCTAGCCAGCCAGCTACCTAGCTAGTTAGGACATCTGGCTAGTCATCTAGTCAACCAGGTAGCTAGTTATTAAGTCAGCTGGCTAGCCAGCTAGCCAGCCAAGTAGCTAGTCAGCTAGTTAAGTCAGCTATCTAGTCAGTTCACTAGTTAAGTCAGCTAGCAAACTAGTTAAGTCAACCAGTTAAGCAGCCAGCTAAGTAGTTGTCAACTAACTAAGTCAGCTAGATAAGTCATCTTTCTAATTTTTTCAGCTGGTTAAGACAACTAGCTAGCAAATTATCTAATGGTTTAAGTCAGCCTGTTAAGTTAGGAAGTTAGATAGTTAACTGAAGGGATGAGTCAGCTGGTTGAGTCAGCATCTAGCTAGATAGCAAACGGGTTGAGTCAGCTGGTTG
>NW_007071060.1:0-633 GCF_000164805.1 Carlito syrichta | reverse complement strand
TCAACTGATTCTATTGGATATTCTAGGTAGAAAATTCTATTTACAATGATAGATTCGTCTTGACCTTTCTTATTTTGGCCTTTGCCTCTTATTTCTGTTTCTTATTTTCTGTGCCATTTGCTAGAACCTCCAGAGCAAGGATAAAATCTATTCTGCTTTTTGAAATTATTCTACAGAACGGCACATTTGGACATGCCTTCAAAGATACCCATGCAAGAAATTTTTACTACAGAATGCCTGAACACTGTAAAGCTGATTAGATTAACCAGGTTAGATAAGCCAGGGCCTGCCTAACCAAGGCAATGGAGTACTATGCACCCAATAAAATGGCTGGGGCAGACCCAGATGTGCTCCTATTAAAAGATATCAACGGTGGCTCAGCCTGTAATCCCGCGCCTTTGGGAGGCTGAGGTGAGGGGATTGTCTGAGCCCGCGGGTTCGAGACCCGCCTGGGCAGCAAGACCTCATCTCTACAATAAATCAAAAAATCAGCCGGGCATCGTAGCGCATGCCTGTAATTCCGGCTACTCGGAAGGCTGAGGTGGAAGGATCGCAGGAGCCCAGCAGGCGAGGCTGCAGTGGCCGGGAGCGGCCACTGCACTCTAGTCTGGGCAACTGAGTGAGACTCCAACT
>NW_007071059.1:0-451 GCF_000164805.1 Carlito syrichta | reverse complement strand
TAACATAAGCAATAAATTGTTACTGTGGGACATACAAGCAAATTTAAATAAAGGACAATCGGTCATTCATTTTGCCAATAAACCTGTGATTGAAAGAACAAAATCTCAGAGAAAACAGAAGGGAAGAAATTTAAAGTGTCTATATGGTTTACATACTACTACCTATTGTAAAACAGGATGAGCAAACACTGTAAAAGCTATCTGCTTCCAAAACAAGACACACGTGTTGGCATTAAAACTCTTCTTTAGGAGGAAACACTTTTCTTGAAAAACTTTTTTGAACAAACACTGCTGTTACATCAGGATGTTGTGGGGCAGATTATCCTCAAAATGTTACATTGTAAAGGCAATAGTTAATAGTTTTGTCTTTTCCAAATTTTTTTTTTCATTAATCAGTATTTTTTATTATGGTTTTGTGGGGTACAGTTAAGGGTTAGGTGTACAATGCCGT
>NW_007071058.1:0-789 GCF_000164805.1 Carlito syrichta | reverse complement strand
TTAATACATTTTGATGTTTTCTTTTGAAATTCTTAGGCATAGAGAAAGCATAGGTACAATGAACAACTATGTACTGACCAGGCAGCTTAAAATATGAAACCCTATTTGTGTTTCCTCTTTCTTTCCCTCCCCAGTGGAAACCTCTCTCCCGAATTTAGTGCTTACCATTCTCCTAGTGTGTTTTTATGCTTTTATTGCCTATGTGTCTATAAACGATGTATGACATCATTTGACAGATTTTAAAACTTTACATAAATGTTATATACTATATGCATCACTGCAAATTTTTTAGTTTTGCTCAACATTATGTTTCTGAGATATATTTGTGCTGATGCCTGTATCTGATTCTTTCATTTTCGCTGCTCTGTAGTAGTCTGTTGCATGACAATACCATAGAATTGATCTGTTTCCCAGACGATAGACGTGTGGGTTGGGGAAATGGAATCACTTTGTCTGTCCATCAGTGTCCTCCAAGAAGCAGACCCCAAGATGGGACTAACTGTGCAAGAGATGTATTGGAGGAAACCCTTGTGCATGATCATGGGAGGGAGCAGGAGTAGGCAGGGAGAGACTTCAGACCACAATGTGGGTCTGACACATGAGCAAGGAGAGTGGGAAGGAATGAGAAGGAAGCAGGAAGAGCTTCTGACTGCAGTGTAGTCCTAAGAAAATCTCAGCCAGGCCAACAGGGAGTCCCCATGCAACAGTCTATGAGAACATCTCATATGCAGCAGGAATGGCCCAGCCCTTGCACCCCTTCCTTGCTCAGTTGCTGTGGATCTGGAGGTG
>NW_007071057.1:0-698 GCF_000164805.1 Carlito syrichta | reverse complement strand
CTCCCAGGCTCCAGTGGACCCCTGCCTGGGTCTCCCAAAGCCACAGCCCAATTGTCTGCCCATACACTGTCTGTTGGCAACTCTAGGCCCAAAGTTGGTGCCTCCTTCCCAAATGATCTCTGTCTGTTAACCATGATCTCAACCCCATAGACAAATGCTCTTCTTGCTTTTCATTTTTCCTTTTTTTGAGTCAGGGTCTCACTCTGTTGCCCAAGCTGGAGGGCAGTGCCTTGCTCTGGCCACTGCAGTCCTGGGCTGCAGGGCTCCAGCGTGACTTTCTGCTGCCTTTGGAGTAGCCAGAATTACAGGCACGTGCAACCATGCCCAGCTTATTTGGGTAAGAGGTGCCCAGGTGGGTCTCAGCACACAGCTTCTGGCCAGTCACTCGCCTCGGCCTCCCAAAGCGCTGGATTGATGAGGTTGAGCCCCCGAGCCTGGCCACTATCCTTCATCAAAAATGAACCAGAAGGCCTGGTGCAGTGGCCCACGCCTGGAATCCAAGCACTTTGGGAGGCCGAGTCAGGAAGATGGCTGGAGCCCAGGAGGCCAAGCCCAGCCCAGACCACAAAGGGAGAGCCCGTCTTTGCACCCATTCAAACAGGGGGTCTGGGGTTGAGGTGCCCATCGTCCCTGCCACTCCAGAGACTGAGGCAGAGGTTTGTCAGAGACCCTGATTTTGAGGCTGACAGTGAACGACA
>NW_007071056.1:0-432 GCF_000164805.1 Carlito syrichta | reverse complement strand
GGCTTAGCTAGGCTGGATTCAGCTGAGATTGGCTGAGCTGGGTTAGCTGGGTAAGCTGGGCTAGCTGGGCTGGGTTCAGCTGAGCTGAGCTGGACTGGACTGGGCTGGGATGAGCTGGATAAACTAGGAGCTGGGATGGGCTGACCTGGGCTGACCTGGGCTGCACTGAGCTGGATTGAGTTGAGCTGATCTAGGCTGAGCTGGGCTGGGCAGAACTGGGCTAGACTGAGCTAGGTTGGGCTGAGCTGAGCTGAGCTGAGTTAGGCTGGGTTCAGTTGAGCTGGGCTGGACTGGGCTAAGCTGGTGTGAGCTGAGTTAGCTGGGTTGAGCTGGGCTGCGCTAGATTGGGTAAGCTTGGCTGTGTTTGGCTGAGCTGGGCTGACCTGGGCTGAGCTGCGCTGAGCTGGGTAAGCTGAGTGAACTAGGCTGGGT
>NW_007071055.1:0-436 GCF_000164805.1 Carlito syrichta | reverse complement strand
AGTGCTGGTATTACAGGCTAAGCCACCACATCTGGCCTTTAAAACTTTTTGTAGAGACAAGTTCTTGCTATGTTGCTCAGGTTTGTCTCAAATTCCTGACCTCAAATAATTCTCCTGCCTTGGCCTCCCTGAAATTACGGGTGAGAACCATTGTGTCCAGGTCTATGGTAACCATTTCGCGCTCTCTCTCTCTCTCTCTCTCTCTCTCTCTCTCTCTCTCTCTCTCTGTCAGAGTCTCACTCTGTCACTCTGTTGCCCAGGCTGGAATGCAGTGGCACACTCACGGCCACCCCAACCCAGCGTTGACCTGCTGGGCTCAGGTGATCCTTCTGCCTCAACCTTCCAAGGAGCTGGAACTACGGCTCAGGCAGTCCTCTCACCTCTGTCTCCCAAAGTGCTGGGATTACAAACTTGAGCCACCACGCCTGATCTTTTT
>NW_007071054.1:0-528 GCF_000164805.1 Carlito syrichta | reverse complement strand
TATACAATGGGTGCCTTAGTTACTGACCCTCTTTGGTGATGTGTGACTCAGTAATTAGGCTCTATTGGCTCTATTGGTGCCCAAGTGACACGCCCTCCTCCCTTGTTGATAAACCGGTGACTGGGTCTCCTCTGTGTATTTGTTTCCTCAGTGACTGACCCTTCACTACAATGATTGCAACAATATCTAGCCTTCCTGTGTTAAGGTTGTCCCAATGACTGGTCTTCCTTCATAATGTGATCCCTAGTGACTGACCCTCCTCTGTGATGTGTGTCCCAGTGTCTGGCTCTCCTCTGTGATGAATATCCCAGTGATTGTCTCTCCTCTGTGATAAATGGCCCAGTAACTAGGCCTAGTCAACAGTGGGTACCCCAGTTTATAGCTTGCCTCTATGATCACTGCCCCAGTGACTGGATCTCTTTTATAATGAGTCGTCTAAGTGACTATCCCTTTTCCATTATTAATGTCCTAGTCATTGTGCCTCCTTGGTGATTGTTGTCACAGTGACTGGCCATCCTCAATAATTGG
>NW_007071053.1:0-903 GCF_000164805.1 Carlito syrichta | reverse complement strand
GACCTAACATGTCATTTACTAGTTGCTGAGCTAACATGTCGGCTCACAAGTTATGGGACTAGTCGGTCGAATGGTTAGCTGACTTTACTAGTTGGCTGGCTAGGCGGCCGACCAGTTAGCTGACTTAACTAGTCAGTCGGTGAGTGTGGCGAGAAGAGAGCTGACTTTTTTAATTGTCTGGCGAGTGAGCCGACAGGTCAGCTGACTTAACTAGATGGCCGGGGAGTGAGCCTACTGGTCAGCTGACTTAACTGCTCGGCCGGAGAGTGAGCTGACTTGTCAGCTGACTTTAGTCGGCTGGCAAGTAAGCTGACTGGTTTGAGGACTTAACTAGTAGACAAGCGAGTGAACCGACCTGTGAGCCAACTTAAAGCAATGAGCAAACTGCCTTAACTAGTCAGGTAACGAATGAGTTGACTGGTTAGCTGACTTAAATACTTGGTTGGCGAGCAAGTCAGCTATCTAGCTAACCTGTTGGCCTGTGAGCGAGCTGACAAGTTAGTTGACAAGTTGGCTGGCGAGTGGGCTGACTAGTTTGCTGACTGGTTGGCAGGCGAGGGGGCCGAGTAGTAGCTGACCTGAAGGAAAGCGAGTGAACCCACTAGTTAGATGATCAGCTAGCTGAGATGAGAGCCAACTAGTTAGCTAAAAAACAAGCTGATTTGCTAGTTGACTTAACTAACTAGCTGACTAGCTAGCTGGCTATTTAGCTGGCATATCTAGATAGCTAGCAAGCTATCTAGCTGTCTAGCTAGCTGACTTAACTGGCTAGCTAACTGGCTAGTTAGCTGGCTAGCTGACTTATTTAGGTGACCAGCCAGCTAGCTGAGTAGAAAGCTGTACAGCTAGCTGACTTAACTAGCTAGCTGAATAGTTAGCTGAGTTGATAGCTGACTTAATTAG
>NW_007071052.1:0-3515 GCF_000164805.1 Carlito syrichta | reverse complement strand
GAATGGAATATAGAGGAATGGAATGGAACTGAATGAAATGGAGAGAAAAATAAGGCAATGTTGCAGAAGAGTGGAAAGGATTAGAAAGAAATGGACTATAATGAACTGGAATGGAATGGAGAAGAGTGGACTGGAATGGAATGCAATGGAATGTAATGGAATGAAGAGGAATGGAATTGAAAGGAATGGAGAGCAATAGCATGGAATGGAATGCCTGGGAATGTATTGGAATGGAGATGAATAGAATGTAGAATAAAGGAATGGCGAGGAATAGAACGGAGAGGAATAGAATGGAGAGGATTGGAGTAGAAAGGAACACAATGGAATGGAAACGAGAAGGAAGGAATGGAAAAGGAAGTAGTGGAGTGGAATGGAATGGAAGGGAGAGGAATGGAATGGAATGTAGAGGAATCCAAAGGTAATTAATGGAAAGGAATTTAAAAATGGAATGGAATAGAGAGGAATGGAATGGAAAAGAATGAAATGTAGAGAAAAGGAAGAGTATGGGATACAGAAGAGTGGAATGAAATGGAAAGAAATGGAATATAATGAAGAGGAATGAAATGGAATAGTGGAAAGTAATGGAACGCAGAGGAATGGAATGGAAGGAAATGGAGAGGAATGGTATAGAATGTAATGGCTGGGAATGAAATGGAATGGAGATGAAAAGCATGGAGAATAATGGAATGGAGAGGAATAGAATGGAGAAGAATAGAATAGAGAGGATTGGAATAGAAAAGAATAGAATTCAATGAAATGGAAAGTAAAGGAGTGGACTGGAATGGAATGCAGTGGTATGGAATGGAGAGGCATGGAATAGAGTAAAATGGAATAGAATGGAATGGAATGGAGAGGAATGGAATGTACTATAGTGGATGGAATGGAATGGAGAGGAATGGAATAGAGAGGAATTAAAGGGAAAAAATGGAATGGAATGGAATGAAATGCAGTGAAATGGAATGCAGAGGAATAGAATGGAGGAAAAGGAAGAGGAATGGAATGGAATCAATGGAATGGAGAGGAATGGAAGGAAAGGAATGTAATAAAGTGTAAAGAAATTGAATGGAAGCAAGAGAAATGGAAAAGAAAGGAATGGAATGAAATGGAAAGGAAGGGAATGGAATGCAGAGGAAATGAATGGAATGCTGAGGAAAGGAATACAGAGGAAAGGAATGGAGTGGAATGGAATGGAGTGGAATGGAGAGAAATGCAATGGAAAGGAATGGAATTGATGGGAGAGTAATGGAGAGGAATGGAATTGAATGGAGTGCAATGTAATGAAGAGGATTGGAATGGAGAGGAATAGGATGGATTGGAGAGGAATGGAATCGATTGGAATGGAATGTTATCGAGAGAAATGGAATGTAATGCTGAGGAATGTAATGGAATGTAGTATAGTGGAATGCCTCAAAATGGAGAGGAAAGAATGGAGTGGAATGGAATACAGTGTAATGAAATGGAATAGAAGGTAGAGGAATGGAAAGGAAAGGAATGGAATGGAACGGAAAGATTGCAATAGAATACAGGAATGGAATGGCATGTGGAGGAATGGAATAGAGAGGATGGGAATGGAGTGGAGTGGTCTAGAATTTAATGGAATGGAATAGAATATAATAGAGAAGAATGAATAGGAATAGAGTGGAATAAAATGGAAAGGAGAGATATGAAATGGAGTTGAATTAAATAGAATAGAATGGAATAAAACATAGTGAAATGGAATGGAGAGGAAGGGAATTGAGTAAATGAAGAGGAATGGAAAGGAATGGAATGAAATGGAGATGAAGGGAATGGAGAGAAATGCAATAGATTGGAATGGATTTGAATGTAGAGGAATGAAATGGACTGGAAAGGAATAGTATTAAGAGGAATGGAATGGAAATGAATGGAACGGAAAGGAGAGGAAGGCACTGGAATGTAATATACTGGAATGCAATGGAATGGAGAAG
Organism: Carlito syrichta; assembly: GCF_000164805.1. Taxonomy (NCBI): domain Eukaryota; kingdom Metazoa; phylum Chordata; class Mammalia; order Primates; family Tarsiidae; genus Carlito; species Carlito syrichta. The sequence continues at coordinate 1,569 of NW_007071052.1, read as the reverse complement.
AATGGAGTGGAAAGGCATGCAATAGAATGGAATGCAGAGGAATGGAATGGAATGGAGTGGAATGGAATGGAATGGATATGAAAGGAATGTAGAGGAATGGATTGGAGTGGAATGGAATCAAATGTAGACGAGTCCAAAGGTAAGGAATAGAAAGAAATGAAAAAGATTGAAAGGAATTTAGAGGAATGAAATGGAAAAGAATGGAAGGGAAAGAACACGAATGGAACGGAATGTAGAAGAGTAGAATGCAATGGAGAGAAATGGAATGTAATGAAGAAGAATGGAATGGAGAACAGTGAAATGGAAGGGAAAGCAATGGAGAGCAATGGAATGCAATGGAATGGAGAGAAATGGAATGGAAAGAAGAGGAATGGTAAGGATTGGAATTGAATGGAATGGAATAGAGTGCAACGGAATGGAAATTAAAAGGACAGGAAAGGAGAGGAATGGAATGAATTGGGACTTAATGGAGAAGAATGGTACGGAGAGTAGTGATATGGAATCAGGAGGAATGGAATGAAGTAGTTTTTCATGGAACGGAAATGAATGGAATGGAGAGGAATGGAATAGAGAGGAATGGAATAGAAAAGAAAGGAAAGTTGGTGTAAGTAATAGAATGGAATGTAGTGTACATGAATGGAATGGACAGAAATGGAATGGGGAAGAAAGGAATAGAGTAGAATGGAATGGAAACGAATAGAGAGTAATGGCATTGAATGGAATGGTTGGAAATGGAATGGAATGGAGATGAGTAAAATTGAAGAGTAATGGAATGGAGAGAAATAGAATGGAGACAAATAGAATGGAGAGGAAAGGTGTATATTGGAATGGAAAGGAGAAGAAAGTAATGGAAAGGAACAGATTGGGATGGTGTGTAATAAAATGGAATAGAGAGGAGTTGAATGGAGATCAATTAAGTGGAATGGAGTGGAAAACAATGGAACAAAAGATAGTGAAATAAAATGGGGAGGAGGGAAGTGAGTGAAATGAAGAGTAATGGAAAGGAAAGGAATGGATTGGAACTGAATGGATTGGAGAGGAATAGAATGGAGAGAAATGGGATGGAGAGAAGTGGAATAGAGAGGAATGGAAGGGAGAAAAATGGAATGGAATGGACAGCAATGGAATCGAATGGAATAGAATGGTATCGATAGGAATGAATGGAAAGAATGGAAAGGAATTGAATAGAGTGGAATGCATTAAAATGGAGAGGAATGGAATGGCTAGCAATGGAATGGAACCGAATGGAATGGAAAGGAATAGAGAGGAATGGAATGCAATGGAAAGGAATGGAAAAAAGAGGAATATAATGGGGAGAATGGAATGGAAAAAATTGAAATTGAATGGAGAAGAAAGGAGTGGAAAGGAATGGAAGGGAATGGAATGCATAGGAATGGAATGGAATGGAATGCAATGGAATGAAATTTAATGGAATGGACAGGAATGGAATGGAGTGACATAGAATGGTGAAGAACTGAATGGAAGGGAATTGATTGGAGAGCAATGGAGACGAATGGAATGGAATAGATTGCAATGGAATAAAGACGGAAGTAATGGAGAGGAATGGAA
>NW_007071051.1:0-434 GCF_000164805.1 Carlito syrichta | reverse complement strand
GAGTGGATTGGAATGGCATGAGGTGGAATGGAATGGTATGGAATGGAATGGATTGGAGAGTAATGGAATGGACTAGAGAGGGATGGATTGGAATGGTGTGGAATGGAATGGAATGAAATGCCGAAGAATGGACTGAAATGAAATGCAGAGGAATGGAATGGAATGAAATGGAGACAAATGGAATGGAATGGAAGGGCATGGAATAGCAAGGAATGGAATGGAGGGAGAGGAACAGAATGTAATGGATAGGAATTGAATCGAATGGAATGGAATGGAATAAAATGAAGAGAAATTGCAAAGAGTGGAGAGGAATGGAATGGAATGGAATGGAATGGAGTGGAATGGAATGGAATCGAATGGAGAAGAATGGGATAGAGAAGAATGGAATGGAATGGAATGGTTTGGAATGGAATGGAGAGGTTTGGAATGGCCAG
>NW_007071050.1:0-675 GCF_000164805.1 Carlito syrichta | reverse complement strand
GGTCGAGTCCTATCACTCCTTGTCTTCTTTTTACAGGATCCCTCCATATCCATTCAAACTTGTGCACCCCTAAACCCAGCCACATTGCTTCCTTCTTCCATAGCCCCACTAACCCATGACTGCATAGTGACTGTTTAGGCTCTCCTCCCTTGCCCGGTTCACATCCAGGAAGGCCCTTTGCCCTCCCCTTCCTATACCTGGTTCACTGATGGCAACTCCTTCCTACACAATGTGTCCCAGGTTGCGGGATACGCCATCATCTCTATTACACACGTCATTGAAGCATAGCCTGCCCCGCCATGCACCACTAACCAACAAGCAGCACTTATAGCTGCCACTTGGGCATTTCAGCTAGCGAATGGACACTCTCTTTCTCTTTATACTGATTCCAAATATGTTTTCCATATTCTCTCCTCCCACTCGGCCATTTGGAAGGGAAGGGAGCTATTTACCACCAAGAGATCAGCAGTGGCTAATGCTAAACTAATTTCTGATCTCCTTGCCATCTCCTTACTTCCCACTAACATTGGCATTTCTCACTGTAAGTCTCATCAGCCGGACTCCTCATCCATCACTCAGGGAAACTCCAGGGCGGACAATGCGGTCCAACAAGCAGCTTTAACATCTGTTCCCTCCTTGACTGATGTTGCTCGCCCTGACCCAGACGACACACTC
>NW_007071049.1:0-783 GCF_000164805.1 Carlito syrichta | reverse complement strand
CTCAGTGGCTCAGCCTGTAATCCCAGCACTTTGGGAGGCCAAGGTGAGTAGATTGCCTGAACCCGTGGGTTCAAGACCAGCCCAGGCAATTTGGCTAGCCCTCATCTCTACAATAAATAGAAAATAAGCCAGGCTTGGTAGCTTGTTCTGACTACTTGGAAGGCTGAGGTGGAAGGATCGCTGGAGTCCAGCAAGTTGACGCTGGGGTGGCCTTGAGCATGCCACCGCACTCCAGCCTGGGCGACAGAGTGAAACTCCAACTGAAAAAAAAAAGTGGAAGATACTTGAAATAGCATATGCTGGGGGAAGGAGCCTGCCCAAAGGGAGAAGTTACAAATATAAAAAGTATTGAGGGGGATCGAGTGCACAGCAGAGGCACGGAACATGGAAGGAACATTTTGCCCACTGAGCTTGGAGGTTGTGGATACATTTTTTTTTTCTTTAGAAATGAGGTCTTGCTATATTACCCAGACTGAATTTGAACTCCTGGGCAAAAGTGATGCTCCTGTTTCAGCCTCTGGAGTAGCTGAGACTACAGGCATGCCAACATGTCCAGCTTGTGAATACATTTATGTTGGGGAGGGGAAGGAGTCACTTCATTTTCTTTTATTTTCTTTTTATTTTATTTATTTATTTATTTTTGAGTTGGAGTCTCACTCTGTTGCCCAGGCTGGAGTGCAGTGACATGGTCACAGCCACCCCAGTGTCAACCTGCTGCACTCCGGTGATCCTTCCACCTTAGCCTTCCAAGTAGCCAGAACTACAGGTGCACACTACCATGCC
>NW_007071048.1:0-807 GCF_000164805.1 Carlito syrichta | reverse complement strand
GCTACCATGCCCAGCTAATTTTTTGATTTATTGTAGAGATGAGGTCTCACCAAGCTGCCCAGGCTGGTCTCGAACCCCTGGACTCATGCAGTCCTCTTGCTTCAGCCTCCCACAGTGCTGGGATTGCCTTGAGCCACCGCGCCCAGCTGCAAGTTCCCTCTAGAAGCAGGTAGAGTTAGGAGGGGCACGAGGGTTAGTGCTTATTATTAGCCCTTCCATGTTGATTTTGTATTTAACCCTGTACAGACATTATCTTTTGTTAAGAGAAAGACAAGCAGGGCAAGACCAACCTGCTCTAGTCTTCGCACTCTGTGCAAACCCTTTTCTGGGCTCCCATGTTCTTCCCATACTTTCCACATGCCCTCAGCCTCTCTAGGGCATTTAATACCACTGATGGCCCTTTTTTTTTTCTGAAACAGGGTCTCACTCTGTTTCCCATGCTGGAGTGCAGTGGCATGCATGATCCTGGATTATTGCAACCTCAACCTCCTGGACTCAAGCAATTTTCCCACCTCAGCTTTACAAGTAGCTAGGGTTGTAGACACCTGCCATCACATGTGACTATTTTTTTTTTTTTGGTACAGATAAGATCTCACTATGTTGTAGAGGCTGGTCTGGAACTCCTGGGTTCAAGTGATTGTCCGGCCTCAGCCTCCCAAAGTGCTGGAATAACAAGCATCAGCCACCCCTGACCATGTCCTCTTTTTGTTTTTTTATTTTTTTTTGAGTTGGAGTCTCACTCTGTCACCCAGCCTGGAGTGCAGTGGCCGCTCCCGGCCACCCCAGCCTCCACCTGCTGGGCTCCAG
>NW_007071047.1:0-437 GCF_000164805.1 Carlito syrichta | reverse complement strand
TTGCTCCTCCCGCCCCCTTCTTCCAGAATCCGAGCTTATAAAACTTGGCAGTAATCAGACAATTCCTGAGCACAAGCAGTAATAGAAATAGTGGAAAGGCGGCTGTTGTACCTGAATTATGCCGTTATTGGGGAATATGTTTGACTCTGTGTGCCTTGGTTGTCAACATAGAAATGATAGGTTGGATGTAAAAGGAAAATTGACCTCAGTATAAAAAGATTGAAGACTGGTGTAGCAGTGAGGTAAGTCTGTGGCAGTAGAAGACACAAATAGAGCAGCTATGCATTCTGTAAGGGTTGGGTCTCAGGGCCCATGAAGGACAGCACCAGGGTACAGAGAACCAAGTTCTTTTTCTTGGGTTCAAGAAATGCAGCAGAACTGTTTTTTCAAATGATTTACTTATATTTTTTATTTCAGATCAGAACTGTTGATACTCC
>NW_007071046.1:0-756 GCF_000164805.1 Carlito syrichta | reverse complement strand
GGGTGGCTGAGGCGGGAGGGTGGCTGAGGCAGGAGGATAGCTGGAGCCCAGGTACCAAGGTCAGCCTGGGTCACATAGGGAGACCTTGTTTCTGCACCCATTCAAACAGGGGGTCTGGAATCAAGGTGCTCATTGTTCTGGCCAATCAGGAGACTGAGGTGGGAGGACCACCAGAGCCCACGATTTCGAGGTTGGTGGTTAATGATGGTCATCTCTTGGGCCCCAGCCTGGGTCACAGAGCCAGAACCTATCTCCTAAAACATCAGAATCATACACAGATTCACAACTATACGTGATGTGCTCATAGGGTGACTGCCTTTACAGCCAGGTACAATGTGATTGGGGGGAAGTAATGTCTCCCAGTGAGGGATGTGTCACTGGCATTTGTTTCTGGAAGGTCCCCATGGCTGAGGTGGAGATTCGGCCTGCCTGGGGTACATTACTCACCTCAGAGAGGAGATCCAGCAGGAACTCGACCAGGGAGCCTTGAGAACTCCCACACCAAAGCAGGGGCAGACATTTGTGGTGTTTGGGCCAGAAAGTGCTGAACGTGGTGGACCCTCACATGTGGGTGGGGTGTTGGGGAAGGACTGAAGGCAGAAGTTTTGAAGGATAATGGGTTTTTTCTTTCTTTATTTCTTCTTTCTTTCTTTCTTTCTTTCTTTCTTTCTTTCTTTCTTTCTTTCTTTCCACACGATATTGTCCAAGAGTCTCTCAGACCATCCAACTCGGGCCATCCTCTTGTCCTGAGCCTCC
>NW_007071045.1:0-465 GCF_000164805.1 Carlito syrichta | reverse complement strand
ACCTGCTGGGCTCCGGCGATCCTTCTGCCTCAGCCTTCCAAGTAGCTGGAACTACAGGTGCGCGCTACCACACCCAGCTAATTTTTTTTTAAATTTATTGTAGAGATGAGGTCTCACCAAGTGACCCAGGCAGGTCTCGAACCTGCGGGCTCAGGCAATCCACTCACCTAAGCCTGTCAAGGCACAGGATTACGGCTGAGCCACCAAGCCCAGCTTGAATCTCCTTACTAGACAGAGAAAAGTGAGTACCTCCCTAAACTATCATGTTTTTAGACTTCCCTGAAATAACAATACAGCCCAGGCTGCTTTCTGGAGCAAATGATACTCACAGGGCCTAGGAAAGATCTTACCAGAAATAAAGACTTTTGTCCCCCAAATGTTCTCATTGAAAAGTTACAGATGTTTGCTAGAAAAATATGTGTGTATTGATTGGTCAGCCACACATTAGATTTGATTATACTGGTT
>NW_007071044.1:0-697 GCF_000164805.1 Carlito syrichta | reverse complement strand
ATGAGACCTGCTCCCTACCCTCTATCCCAAATGAGCCGGGCATGGTGCCGCATGCCTGTCGTTCTGTCTCCTCTGATGCCCAAGGTGGGACGGCTCACCGAAGCCTGGTGAGCCAAGTCTGTGGTGGCTGGGATCGAGCCACCGCCCTTCAGCCTAGGCAACAGAGTGAGACTCCACCTCAATAAAAAAATGAATGAAAAGAAGAGCATCCATTTGTGTATGGAGTTGGGATCATCGTGAACAGAGATCATTGGGGAAGGAGGACTCAGCCTTGGGCATAGAGTACTCGGAAGATGGTGGATCAGCAGACAATTGGGCTGTGGCTCTGGGAGGCTGAGAGGGGGAACGCTGGAACCTGGGAGTTTGAGACCAGCCTGGTTCACGTAGTGAGACCTTGTCGCAACCTGGAATGTAAACAATGGAGTCACGCATGGTGGCATCCGTGGTTCCAGCTACACCGTTTGTGGTCACCTCTGTCCCAGGCATTCCTATACATTGTCCCCGTTAACAGAGCATGCCACTCCAGGCCAGGCACCATGGCTCATGGCCATGAACCCCATTCCCTGGGTGGCCAAGGCGGGAGGCTACCTGAGCCCAGGGGTTGGAGACCAGCCCAGGTGATGTGTCCAGAACTCATCTCAGTGAGAGGCCCCCAAAATCAGTCAGGCAAGGTAGCTTCCAGAGTCCTGGCTACTCG
>NW_007071043.1:0-895 GCF_000164805.1 Carlito syrichta | reverse complement strand
GGCCACTGCACTTCATTCCGGGTGACAGAGTGAGACTCCAACAGAAAAAAAAAAAAAAAAGTAAAATGATTGTTCTGAAATGTGTTTTGTGTAGTAGTATATGACCACAGTGTGAGCAGCGTAGACTGAAGTTATTGAACAATAGGAAGATAAGTGAGTGACACATTTCAAGCAATGCTGCATAATTTTAAGTTTAGATTCAGAGGGTACATGTGAATATTTCTTACTTGGATACATTATATAATGATGGGTTTTGGGTATCCAATAGGTAATTTTTCAATTTTTCCTCTTTCCCTCCCTGCTTTTGGAATTCCCAGTGTATATTGTTTTCATCTTTATGGCCATGCATACTCATTGTTTAGCTCTCACTTATAAGTGAGAACATGCAGTATTTGATTTTCTGTTTCTGTATTAATCCACTTAGGATAATGAATGCAACCTTCGGCTGTATCCATGTTACTGCAGAGAACATTATTTCATTCTTTTTGTGGTTGCATAGTATTCCATGATGTAAATGTACCTTATTTTCTTCATCCAGGCCACTGTTGATAGGCACTCAGTTGACTCCGTAACTTTGTTACTGTGAATAGTGCTGCAATAAACATGTGAATGTAGGTGTCTTTTTTTTTTTTTTTCATTAATCAGTATTTTTTATTATGGTTTTGTGGGGTACAGTTAAGGGTTAGGTGTACAATGACGTTTCATTCAGGCACCCTGTAAATAAAAAGTGTTTTCCCATCCCCCGACAGATATTTGCTACTGTTAATCCCATCCTCCTCCCCCCCATAGTTTTGCAGTACCATCCGTCATTTTCTCATAGTATTGCATTGAATGTGCAAGGCCCATTATATGAGTGAGAACGTGTGATATTCGTATTTTTGTTTTTGTGAGAGGT
>NW_007071042.1:4303-8895 GCF_000164805.1 Carlito syrichta | reverse complement strand
CTGAGCTCCTGGCGAGACGCTCCTGGGCTGCCGGGCCTTGGACGCGTCCGTCGTGTCTCCAGGCCTCAGTTTTCCCAGCTGACAAGTGGGCGTGCCGCCTGGCCCTCCTGCACAGAAACTGACTTTTAAAACGGCTTCCTGGCTAGTAGCGGCATTCACTGGCGTGTCGTCGTTGATGATGACCCCCTTCTTGGAAGCGGCTGGCGGGGCTCTGGGATCCCGCATTGCGGGTGACGGTGTTTACGGAGCGCTGTGGTCCCGTCCCTGCTTGACCCCCGGGGCCAGCCACGTCCTTTGCGGAACGGGTAGAGCAGCCCGCAGGCGCCTGGGGGGCCGAGAAGCTGGGATGTGGGGGCTCTGCCGGTGTAGACCACAGGTGTCTTGAGTCCAGTTGCAGCCAGCTCCTGCTGTGTTTCTTCTCTTCCCTGCTGGGAGCTCCGTTTTGCAGAAACCCAGGCCTGGAGTGGGGTGGGCGGGGCGCCTGACGGTGCCCTGTTTGGTTGGGAGGATGGGATGGCCAGCTCTCCCGCCGAGGGTGGCCGCGGGCCTGCGTTTGTAAGTGACACCGGATGCTGGGCTGGCGGCTGGCTCGCGGCCTCCCCTCCTGGGCCAGCGGGAGCCAGCGGGGAGTTCCCCGTGTCCAGGTCGCGCATGACAGCTGCCGCTGCCCAGCGTCCTGGGGCTTCTCCTGGGACCTCAGGGAAGGCCTTTGAGGCAGGGGTCCCTGCGGCCCCGGTGTCTGAGTGGGGGGGCCACCAGCCGGCGTCGCGGCTGCCCCAACCTGTGCGAGGGTCTCAGTGACTCGGTTTCCCTCTCACTGAGGACAGTCTTAGGCAATGATTGAGACCGAGGTTGATCAACTGGGCGGCCAGAACACAGAACTGAGCGCACACACGCTCCCATTCACATGGGCACTTCACCGCACTCGCAAGTGAGTGTCCGTGAAACTGGGGAAGCCTGTGTGAGGCCAGTTGGGTCCACGTCTCTCTCCGGTTCTGACAGTGAGAGTGAGCTCTGGGTGTCTGTGATGTCACCTGGGGGCTGGGGAGGTGTCCGTGGGACCTCGGGTAGCACAGCACTGTCATCTCAAAGTCGAAAGTTCAAAGAACAAAGCGTCTTGGCCTGGGCTGGGCTGTCCGGGGCCCCAGTTCTGGGCCTCTGCTCCTCTGCCACTGCCTGACTCTGTGCTGGCAACTCAGCGTCTCCGGGCGACATCTAGCGCGCTGCGTCGTGTGAGGGTTGGGTTAGGTGGCTGTGCTGGGCACCTGCCCGGGGCTGCAGAAGGCTGTTGTGGTTATTATTGTTGATGGGACAGCGTGGCCTCACCATGTGTCTCCCTCCCGCCCCGTCGGAGGCCTCCGTGGGCAGGGGATCCATCGGGGGCTCACAGTGGGCCCGGGCTGGAACTGTGAACCCCGGAGATTGCCTGTCTCCTCTGAGCCGCAGTCCTCCCCTCTCCCTATGGTCCACCTGTAGGCGAGGTCAGGTCAGACAGCTGAGCTTAGGGCCTCTGAGAGCCACAGGCCCTTCCCCTCGTGGGGGACCCTGGCCAGCGTCCCCACTCAGCCCCCCTCCCCCGAGACTGCCATGAGCTCCCGGAGTGGGGGCAGGAGCCAGTACGAGGCCCTGGGATAGCCCAGGGGTCCAGGTGGGGCTTATACCAGGTGATGGAGGTCGTGCCTGTCTCTGCATCTGCCGATTGCGCTGTCCTCTGAGCCATCTTGCTATTTTGCTGTTTCCCGGCCCGTTCCAGGTGCCCTCCCTGCCTCGCTCCCTCCTTCGGACTGTGGCCAGTCCGCCCTCGTGAGACACGTGGACCCTGGGGTGGAAGCTTCTCGGGGCTCCCAGGGGCCTGTGGGTGGCCGACCCCTTGAGGCTGGCTCCGCTGGGCGTGGCCCCGGAGGTCCCAGGGGCCTGAGGACGGCAGGGGACTGTGGATCCCCACAGGCTGGACCACCATGGTCAGGGTGTCCGGCATCTCACCGAGCGGAGGCTTGTGCCTTGGGCGTGGTCACAGCTTGGCTGAGCCTGGTGGCAGGAAGGGCTGGGGTCGGGGCATCGCCGGGGTAACCTCCTGGCTGCCCCTGGGACCCCGTCACGGTCCTGCCGCAGGACATTGGCACCTGCTGCAACCTCTTTCCGGGATGCCCTTCCTGAGAGCTCCATGCCTTGATCTGAGGACTCCTGAGGGATACCCGGCCTCTGTGTGGTGACTGCTTGGCACCTGCTTGGCTGCCCTTATGACGCTGTCACCCGGGCCTGCTGCGTGTCCGTCACCCCCATCCTCCACACCCGTTTTAGCCCATGGGGACTGGGGGCTTTGACAGCAGACATGAGGGCTGCAGTCCACGGTGGAGGCTGGAGTCGCTATGGAGGCTGGCATCCATGGTCATGGTGCTCATGGCGCTGACCCCTTCATGAGGCTCTGCCCCGTGACCGTCACCTCCCAGCACCCCCAGTGCTATTCCCTCTGGTCAGAGGTCAGCATACGGACTTCGGGGGACACGCAGTCTGACCACAGCGTCCCTCCTTCTTGGCCTCTGCTGTGTCCATGCTGTGTCCCTGGCACCGGGAGACGGTGGGCATCAGGACACAGCCATGCCGGCCTCAGTGTCCCTGGGGGCTGTGGCCTCTTAGTGGACAGGCCCTTCGAGGGGCAGCTCACTGTCCCTCAAGGGCTCTGGGGAGACCCTGTGTTGGACCTGCGAGCGTCCTGCAGTGGGCTGGGCCCTGGGAGCGCCCCCTGGACCCGCCATGCCTCCCGCGAGCCGCCCCTCCCAGGCGAGGTCGGCGTGGGGGCAGGGGGCCGGTGGCCCCCGTGTTGAGGACTGAGCTCGTGAGCCCCGGAGGGGCGCCGGAGCCTCCCTCTCCCGACAAGGCACAGAGAGGTGACCACTTGCCCAAGGACGCACAGCACAGGCTCTCGCTCCGTGCCCGGGGACGTGTGGCTCTCGCAGGGTCTTCCCGCCTCATCCCCAGAAGGCCCTTGGGCGGCCCCTGTCTGGGGAGCAGGCCCTGTTTTCTGGGGTCCGGCTCCCACACCCAGAGAGCCCCATGGCGCCCGGATTGGAGGCCCAGAGAGGCCCAGCTCTTCCGGGAGGCCAGGAAGCGAGAGGCGCCCGTGCCGGCCCTCCCGCCGGCATTTGCATGACAACGAGCCCTTTGTCCGGCCCCGCCTCCCTCCCAGGCTCCCATTCCCGGCCTGTGAGGTCATCACCAGCCTCTCCTGGCCTGGGTGGGCGGGGACAGCTGTGCCCGTCCCCTCCCCTCGGACGTGGAGGGCAGGGCTGGCGCCCACCGGACGCCCGAGGAGCCCGTCCTCGGCCCCCTGTGCCCCCACCAGGCGGGCAGCGCCTGGCCCGGCCTGGCGTGGGCGTCCCTGTTTTGTGAGCTCCAGGGAGACGCCGGCACCCGCGGCCACCCCACGGGACCACTCGGAGCACCAGGCTCAGACCTCAGGCTGCCGCAGCCCTGGGCGGGTGGCACCGCTCTGGGCCTCGGCTTCCTCCTCTGCTTCCTGGGACGCTGCCGGGGCTGGGGTCGCGGGCGAACGGCGGCCCCAAAAGAGACGACGAGTCCCGATGCCGGGCTCTGTCGGGAACACTGTGTGGAAAAGGGTCTTGGCAGAAGCGTTTTGAGACAAACTGAGATTACCCTGGTGGGCCCCATGTCCAGTGACTCATGTCCTTGCGAGAGGTGGGAGAGGAGAGACAGAGAGGCCTGGCAGGCGGAGAGGGCGTGGGGATGCGGCCTCCGGCCTGGGTAATGCCTGCAGCCCCAGCAGCTGGAGAGGCCGGAAGGAGGGAGAAGCCCGGCCCGTTTCTGCTGTCCCGAGCCCCTGGTTTGCTCAGCTGGAGACCCCAGGATCTGGGGCTGAGGGCGACTGGCCCTGGGGGTGCTGTCCCCCAACCCTGAAGGCTCAGGACAAGGTCGAGGGGCCGAGAGGACTCCCCTGTGCCCGGTGGTGCAGGGAGCCCCAGTCCGAGTGCGGCCCCTCCAGGACTGGCCGAGGCTTGAGCCCGCCCGTCCACATCGCCCTGGACCCCACCGGCAGCCCTGTGTGCTGAAGAGCATGGGACCCGGGGCAGGGGGTGCTCCAACTCCACGCTGGGCTCCTCCCAGGCCCTGAGCACCCTGTCCGTCCCCCCACGCCTGTCCATGCCCCCAGAACCCGGGACGCCCCTCATCTGCCCGATGCCCTGGTCGAATGGGGATTGAGGCCAGAGAGGGCAGACCACCTGATGGAGGCTGCACAGCCACGAGTGGTGGCGACGGCCCAGGGTCCCCCACAGCTTGTGGACAGGCGGTGTCACGGCTCCCAGGAGGGGTCCTGGAGCATAGAGACCCCTTGGGGTGGGGGCAGCCATGTCCACGGGGGACAGGTGCCATCCCGGGGTCTGGCTCTAAGCACGCCTGCTCTCTGTTGGCAAAGTGGTCTTCAAGCTTCAGCTCGGAGCCTGATACTGTTCCTGGTGTGTTCGGGGATTCAACAAGCACTGATGGAGCGCCTGCTGTGTGCGTGTGCCAGGACTCCATGGGTCTTGCCTTCACGGGTTCTGTGCTTGGGTTGGGGGGGAGGGGAAGGAGAGCAA
>NW_007071042.1:0-3669 GCF_000164805.1 Carlito syrichta | reverse complement strand
CGGGGCCCGCCCTGCCGATGGCCCGGCTGGCTGACGTCCCTCCAAGAGCTCGTGCTGCTTCCCCAGAGTCCCAGGCCGAGCTCAGGCCCCTTGGAGCACTGTGGAGGCCTCTGGGAAGCAGTCTGGGCCGGCTGGGGCGGGGCCCCTTTGCTGCCCTTCCCTTCCAGCCCTGGAGACACCCCTCTCCCTCGGGTGGGGTGGGACAGGCCTGCCCCAGGCTCCCCCTTCGCGTTCCCGGTGAACCTGCCCTGGACTCCTGTCCCGTGTCTCCTGCTTCCCACGGCCAGCTTGGGCCTCCCCACCTGTTGCCTGGAGGTCGGTCCCAGGACGTGGGGCTCAGGGCTGCTGTCTTAGTTCTGGCCGCAAGCGACAGACTCCTGCCGCTTGTCCAAAAGGCTCAAGGGACTGAACACATCTCAGGGGAAGCTTCAGGCATCATCGGACCCAGGCGCTCCCGGCTTCCGCCCCGAGGCTCGCAGCCCCTGCAGGAGGAGACCTTTTGTTCTTGCTACTCCAGCAGGACTCGTGGGTGACGTGTACTGGCCCCGTTTGAAGCCCATGTCGCCTAGAGGGCAGAGTCCACCTCCCTTAAGCCCAGGATTGGGGGGCAGGATGGGCGGCTGCCTGAGGGAGCTGGGGTGTGCTTTGCAGGGAGGCGGTGCCCGGGCTAGGGGGGGTGAGGCCAGCGGGCTCCCCAGCTGGTGCTTCCAGGGATGTTGGGAGATGTCCCAGCGTGGGGTCTTGACGCACCTGGGAGATGGGGGCCTGTGGGCCCCAGCTGCACCCCAGGGCCCCGGCCCAGCCCACACTGGCCCGAGTGTTCAGGCAGCCCCAGGGATCCATGCCCCTTCCCCCCCCCGCCTGGCCTGTCCCCCTGCTCCCTCCACACCTGCATAGCAAGTCCAGGGGGGGCTCTCTGCTGTGTTCTTTTGCTTTCTTTTTTACAAGTTGGGGTCTCACTCTGTTGCCCCGGCTGGAGGACAGTGGCGAGATCATGGCTCACCACAGCCTTGACCTCCTGGACTCAGGAGATCGTCCCACCCCAGCCTCCCAAGCAGCTGGGACTACAGGCTAGCACCACCATGCCCGGCTATTTTATTTTTGGTGTTTTTTGTAGGGACGAGGTCTCACCGTGTTGCCCATGCTGGTCTTGAACTCCTGGGCTCCAGTGATCCTCCCGCCTCAGCCTCTCACAGTGCTGGGATGACAGGCGTGAGCCACTGTGCCCGGCCTCTTCTCAATTTTTTTTTTTTTTTAGTTGGAGTCCACTTTGTCGCCCAGACTGGAGTGCAGTGGCATGCTCCCGGCCACCACAACCTCGACCTGCTGGGATCTGGCGATCCTTCCGTCTCAGCCTTCTAAGGAGCTGGAACTCCAGGTGCGCGCTACCATGCCCGGCTGATTTTTGATTTATTGTAGAGATGAGACCTCACCAAATTGCCCGGGCGGGTCTGGAACCCGCGGGCTCAGGCAGTCTACTCACCTCAACCTTCCAAAGTGCTGGGATGACAGGCTGAGCCACCAAGCCCAGCTCTCTTCTCAATTTTAGGGACGGGGTGTGGCTGGACGGAGGGCAGTAGGGGCAATCGGATCTCACGGCAGCCTTGAACTCTTGGGCTCCAGCGATCCTCCTGCCTCAGCCTCCCGAATCGTCAGAACGGCAGGGATGGGCAACCACGTCTGGCAAAATGTGTATTTATGTTGTCGAGGCAGGGTCTGGCTACGTTGCCCTGGTCTCGAACTCCTGGGCTCGAGCAGTCCTCCCGCCTCGGCCTCCCAACATGAATCGCAGGTATGAGCCACCACACCAGCTTCCCCGGGTGGGCCCTTAGCCTCAGCCAGCCAGGCCCAGGCCTTTGTTGACCCTCGAGCTCCTCCTACAGGGGCCGTAGGGCCTTTTGGGCTCTTGATCACTCACTGGCCAGCGCCCCCGGTCATTCGGGTCAGCGAATGACCCGGATGAGCCCGCATGCGGGTGCTGGACAGAGCTGATCGGCAGGGACCTCTTCGCCCTCGGCCTGGGATGGGCGGGAGTTGGGGGAGGTGCAGGCCGTGGGCCCCGCTTCCTGGCCCGGCGTGTGTCCCAGCTCGCAGGTGGCCCGCGTCCCCGAGGTCTGCCCTGGGATCCTGGACACCCCGTACATTCCTCATGGCCGCCCTGGGGCGGCGTTTCCGGCAGCTGCGCTGAGCTGGCCTGATGGGCTGGGCTGGCGTCCTGGGGCTGGAGGCTCGGGCCCGGGGAGGGGGCCCCTAGGCCCTGCAGGGTTTCGGGGTCCAGGGCCCGTCTAAGGCGGCCGTTCGGTCCGCCTTCACAGTCCTCCCTGGAGGCCGCCTGGGGCGGAGTCAGCGGCCCGTGGAGGCTGGGCTTGCGGGCAGGCCTGAGGGATGGGCCTGGGAGTCACTGCTGTGCCTGGGCCTCCAGCGCCCCGGGTTGCGGTGGGTGGACATGGCGCCTGGGCCTGCCCTGCGCCTGGCTGAGAGGTCTGCTGTGTGGGTGGGTGGGGGGTGGGACTTGGCTGCACCCTCCCCTTCCTGGGGCAGCCAAGCACTGGGCCACCCAGCCCAGCTGAGAGCCCTTGACTGGCAGTCGGGGAGGCCTTCCTGGAGGAGGTGTCTGTGTGTGATTTTTTTTTGTTTTGTTTTGTTTTACTTTTAAATTGTGGTAGGTGAGGCCGGGGTGGTGGCTGCCAGCACTTTGGGAGGCCGAGATGGGAGGATTGGCTTGAGACCAGACTGGGCAACATAGCTGAGCGTGGTGGCACACACCCTGTAGTCTCAGGTACTCAGGAGGCTGAGGTGGGAGGATCACCTGAGCCCAGGAGGCCAAGGCTGCAGTGAGCCATGATCATGCCACTGTACTCTGGCCTGGGTGACAGAGGGAGACCCCAACTCAAAAAAAAAAAAAGGGCCGGGCTCAGTGGCTCAGCCTCTAATTCTAGCACTTTGGGAGACTGAGGCGAGTGGATTGCCTGAGCCTGCAGGTTTGAGAGCAGCTCGGGCAATGTGGTGAGATCTTGTCTCTACAATAAATAAAAAATTAACCGGGTGTGGTAGTGAGCGCCTGTAGTTCCGGCTTCTTGGAAGGCTGAGGCAGAAGGATCGCTGGAGCCCAGCAGGTCGAGGCTGGGGTGGCCGTGAGCGTGCCACTGTTCTCCAACCTGGGCAAAGGAGGGTGACCCCGACTCAAAAAAAACGGGTGGCCACACATGACAGGAAGTTCACCCTCCCAACCATTTCCGCTGGCCCGGTGGTGTCAAGTCTGTGAGCAGTGTGGGGCCTGTCCCCAGCAAACACTCCCCCCTGCACACCCTGTCCTCTGGTCTCTGGGCTCCCCTGCGGTCACGTGTTGGTCACTCGTGGCCGGCGTCCGTCTCTCCAGCGTTGCGCTGTGGTTTGTGGCCCGCTGAGTCCTGGCTGTTGGTCCTTCTCGTCCAGGCGGCGACTTGGCCTCGAGCCCCCTCCGTTAGAAGCCAGGATCCAGGGCCAGCCAGGCCTCCCGAGTGCTGACCCAGCCCCGGGGCTGAGCTGGCGACCAGCCTGCCGCTCCTCTCCACCTCACGCAGAGAGAAGCGCTAGAGGGGGGTGGAGGACCAAGCCTGAGATGCAGGCGAGGGGGAGCCCGCCAAACTCGGGAGGCTGAAAAAAAAAAAAGGCCCTGGGCACTGGGTG
>NW_007071041.1:0-548 GCF_000164805.1 Carlito syrichta | reverse complement strand
ACTTTATCTGAAAGAAATGCAAGAGAAAATACAAAGCATTGTAGTCATTTGTAATTATCCTGTGGCTGATAAGAACAAGGTGTAAAAAAATAGATAGAGCATTAAGTATCCCATAACATGGATATTTAAGTGAAGTACCAATGTGTTTAAAGAGTACTCATTGTTTTGTATATTTTAAGGTAGGTTCTTTGGGGTTTTTCTGTTTCAATAATTTAAATAGTAAATTGTGTGTTTGTGTATGTGTGTGTATTTGTGATCTGTCTCATTCTGTAAGTGGGCATGAATATTTAATTCCTTTTATTTTTAAACACCTCCTAAGTTACCTGTGAAATGTTATAGTCCTCTTAAATCTTTGCTAAATGAAAATAATCAAGGCCTAAAATTTAGCTGACTTAACCAAGTGTTATTAGGTACAACTGAGGTTTGAATCTAGCTCTTTTGACCCCAAATTTGTTGGCATTTCTGTTACACTATGCTGGTTCCATTTAGGGGTTTAAGCAGTAAACACGACTATAGGTAAATTCAGTTGGTTCTGAGGAATAGCCCTT
>NW_007071040.1:0-443 GCF_000164805.1 Carlito syrichta | reverse complement strand
TATAATCCAAATACAAAATACAATGTTTGTATTTGTATAGTCTTTATGAGGAACTGAGCAGCCTCTTGGGAAAGATCCCATCTTCAGGGAGGAATGAGACTTGCATATTAAGTTTGGCTCAATAAAGTGTCTCAGCCATTAGAGAGCAGGGTAAATTTTAATAAGGACATTCATTGTTTGTTACTCCTATTTTCCCAAACCAGGTTGACCTTGAGACCCAGAAAGGGGTGAACTATTAGAATAAACTAAATAAGCTGTTTTCTTGCAAGCTCCCAGAAGTCACTGGAAACTAAAATGATATTGGATTACAACAAAAGTGAGGCATTCTGCCCCCGTAGGTGGGTGTGGGATATTTGACCATCTTGGCCTCTAGTGTGTTATTCCCACCAATAACTCCAACTGCAGCAGAGCTGGAAGTTGATTTTTTTTTTTTTTTTGCCAGT
>NW_007071039.1:0-1030 GCF_000164805.1 Carlito syrichta | reverse complement strand
TGTAACAGCTGCATCCTGTGCCAGCCCTGCGCACACCAAAGGACACGGGCTCAGCCACGACACTGCATCTCAGACCAGCCCTGTGCACGCCAGACAGCATGTGCTGCCACCCCCCACCTCAAAGCTTCCTCTGTGGATTAAGGCTCCATGTCCTTTACTGCTTTCAAAATTCCTAAGATAACAGCTGGGAAATTTTGGAATCACCTATAGCCTGTGGGTCTCCAATCGGAAATGTCCCACCTTTCTAGACCCAACCCGTGTAAATCTCACATGGATTGATTTACAGTTTCTTATAACTTCTGCCCTCCTGAATTGCACATAACCAAGCTACAGTTTAACCACAGTGGGCACACGTTCTCACGACCTGGGGACAGATGGCACAGGCCTAGGGTCACTCACGTTTGGCCCAGAGTAAACCATCTTAAATATTTTACAGGACTGGGCTCGGTGGCTCAGCCTGTAATCTCAGCACTTTGGGAGGCCGAGGCGAGAGGATCGCCTGAGCCCAGGGGTTTGAGACCAGCCCGGACAACTTGGTGAGACTTTGTCTCTACAATAAATCAAAAAAATTAGCTGGGCGTGGTAGCACGCACCTGTAGTTCCAGCTACTTGGAAGGCTGGGGTGGAAGGATCGTCGGAGCCCAGCAGCTTGAGGCTGAGGTGGCCGGGAGTGTACCACTGCACGCTAGCCTGGGCTACCGAGTGAGACTCCAACTCAAAATAAGTAAATATTTCACAGAGTCGTCTTATATATTTTTGTAGTTGTTATAAATGGAATGTGTTTTGTTGTTGTTGTTTTTGTTTTTTTAGTCGGATTCTCACTCTCACCCAGGCTGGAGTGCCGTGGCATGCGCACAGCCACCCCAGCGTCGACCTACTGGGCTCAGGCGATCCCTCCGCCTCAGTCTTCCAAGTAGCCGGAACTACAGGCGCGTGCTACTGTTAAACCCAAATTTCAGAATCCGAGAGACCAACAAAGAGCCAGCTCTGATGCAAACACACAAGGGTCTTTATTCAGGCTTGAGTCTGG
>NW_007071038.1:6700-10894 GCF_000164805.1 Carlito syrichta | reverse complement strand
CCAGCTGGCTAGTCAGCTGACTAAAGTAGCAAGGTAGTTAGAGGTCAGTTGGTTAGCCACTTGAGTTAATTAGCTGACTTAACCAGCTAGCCAGCTGGCTAGTCAGCTGACTCATCTAGCTGACATAACAATTTAGCCAGCTGGCTAGAGAGCTGATATAACTAGCTGACAACACTAGCTAGCCTGGTGGCTAGCCAGCTGACTTAAGAAGCTAGATACCAAGCTAGCCAGCTGGGAAACCAGATGAATTAACTATCTGACTTAAATAGCTAGCCAACTGACTTAACTAGTTTTCTACCTAGCCAGCTGGCTAGCCAGCTGACTTAACTAGCTGACTTAAACAGCTGGCTTGCTTGTTAGTCAGCTGTATTTATTAGCTTGTTATATAGCTAGCCAACTGGCTAGACAACTAACTTAATTAGGTGACTTAACTAGATAGCCAACTGTCTATTCAGCTGATTTAAGAAGCAAGCTACCTAGCTAGCCAATTGGCTAGCCAGCTGACTTAACTGTGTGACTTAACTAGGTAGCCAGCTTGCTGGACAGCTGACATAACTAGTTAGCTACCTAGCTAGCCAGCTGTATAGCCAGCTGGCTTAACTAGGTTACTTAACTAGCTAGCCAGCAGGCTTGACAGCTGACATAAATAGCTAGATACCCAGCTAGCCAGGTGTCTAGCCAGCTGACTTAACTAGGTTATTTAACTCACTAGCCATTTTGCTAGCAGGCTTACATAACTGCATAGCTACCTAGTTATCCAGCTGGATAGCCAGCTGACTTAACTAGTTAGCTACATACATATCCCTCTGCCTTGCCAGCTGACATAACTACCTAGCTTTTTAGCTAATCAGTTGGCTATCGAGCTGAATTAACTATGTGACTTAACTGACTAGCCAGCTAGCTAGCCAGCTGCCATAACTAGCTAGCTACCCAGCTAGGCAGGTGGCTAACCAGCTGATTTAACTAGCTGACTTAGCTAGCTAGCCAGCTGACGTAACTAGCAGACTTAACTATCAAAGTACCTAGCAAACCAGCTGACTTTACTAGCTGAAATTGCTAGCTAGCATCCTAACTAGGTAGCTGACTTAACTAGCTGACTTAACTAGCTAGCTAGCTGACATAACTAGCTGAACTAACTAGCTGGCTACCTAGCTAACCAGTTGACCTTGCTGGCTGAAATAACAAGCCAGACAGCTCTCTAGCCATCTGAATTAGCTAGCTTTTTAACTAGCTAGCGTGCTGGCTAGCCAATTGACTTAATGAGGTAACTTAACTAGCTAGCCAGCTGGTTAGCCAGCTGATTAATCAACTAGTTGATAAATGTGCTAGGCAGTTGGCCAGCCAGATAACTAAACTAGCTGGCTTAACTAGTTATCCAACTGGCTAGCCAGTTGACTTAACTAGGTCTCTAGCTCTCTAGAGATCAGAATAGCCAGCTTTCTTAACTGGCTGAATTAATTAACTAGCCCTCTGTCCAGCCAACTGACTTAACTAGGTCACTACCTAGCTAGCCTCCTGGTTAGCCAGCTGAGTTAACTAGCTCTCTTAAATAGCTGACCTGCTTGCAAGCCAGTTGAATTAAATAGATTGTTACAAAACTAGCCAGCTGGCTATTCTACTGAAATAGCTAGGTGAATTATCTAGCTAACCAACGGTCTAACTAGCTGACTTAAATAGCAAGCTATGTAGCTAGCCAGCGGGCTAGTCAGCTGACATATCTAGGTGACTTAATTATCTAGTCAGATGTCTATACAGTAGACATGACTAGCTAGCTACCTAGCTGGAAAGCTGGCTAGCAGGCTGACTTATCAAGGTGACTTAACAAGCTAGCCAGCTGACTTAATTGCCTAGCTACGTAGCTAGACATCAGGCTAGACCGCTGACTAAACTAGTTGACTTTACGAAGTAGCCAGCTTTCTAACCAGCAGACTTAACTAGCTAGCTACCTAGACTGACAGCTGAATAGGCAGCTGACTTACCTAGCTAACTACCTACGTAGCCTGCTGTCTTGCCAGCTGACTTAACTACCTAGCTACCTAGCTATCCAGTTTGCTAGTGAACTGACTTAGCAAGGTTATTTAACTAGCTAGCTAACTGGCTAGCCAGTTGACTTAATTAGCTAACTACACAGCTAGGCAGCTGGCTAGCCAGCTGAGTTATCTCGCTGACTTAACTAGCAAGCAAGCTGACTTAACTAGCTGAATTAACCAGCTATCTACCTACCTAGCCAGCTGGCTTAACTAACTGGCTCAACCAGCTAGCTACCTAGTTAGCTATCTAGCTAGCCAGCTTACTTAACTAGCTGACTTAACTAACTAGCTAGCTGACATAAGTAGCCGATTTACATGGCTAGCTTCCTAGCTAGCCAGCTGATTCAACTAGCTGAAATAGCTAGCTAGCCAGATGGATAGCCATCTGACTTGACTAGTTTTTTAACAAGCAAGCCAGCAGGATAGCCAACAGACTTAATGAGCTGTCTTAACTACCTAGCCAGCTGTTTGCCAGCTGACTTAACTAGCTGACTTAAAAAGCTAGTCAGCTACCTAACCAGCTGACTCAACTAGCTGGCTCCCTGTCTAGACAGTTTGCTAGACAGCTGACTTACCTAGCTGACTTAAGATAGCAAGCTGTGTAGCTAGCTCATTTAACTAGCCAACTACCTACCTAGCCAGCAGGATAACCAGCTGACTTAACTAACTGACTTGAACTGCTAGCCTGCTGGCTACCAAGTTGACTTATCTATATAGCTGCCTAACTAGCCAACTGACTAGATGCCTGACTAAACTAGATGACTTAACCAGCTAGACAGTTGGCTAGCGAGCTGACTTAACTCACTGTCATCCTTAGCTAGCCAGGTAACTATCTAGCTGACATAAGTAGCTAGCTACCTACATTGTCAGTTGGCTTGCCAGCTCTCTTAACTAGCTGAATTAACCAGCTAGCCAGATAGTTAGCCAACTAACTTAACTATCTCGCTACCTGGCTAGACTTCTTGCTAGCCAGCTGACTTAACTAGCTGACTTAACATGCTAGCTACCTAGCTAGGCAGCTGCATTAAATAGTTAGCTAACTAGCTAACTACCTAGCTAGACAGCTGACTTAAATAGTTAGATTCCTAGCTTGCTAGCTGACTTAACCAGGTGGCTCAAGCAGCTGACTTACTTCGTTAGCTAACTAGGTAGCAACCTGACTCATCCATCTGATTTAACTCTTTAGCTAACTAGCCAGCTAACCTACTCAACCAGCTGACACAACACATTTGCTAACTAGCTAGCTAAATATCTCAACCAGCTGATTAATGAGTTAGTTAACTAGCTAACTACCTGACTCAACCTACTGAGTTAACACATTTGCTAACTAGCTAGTTAGCTGTTTTAACCTACTTACTTAATTAGAAAGCTGACCTAACTAGATGAATTAGGGAGGTGACTTTAGTACTTAGGTAGCTGACTTAACTGGCCAATTTATCTAGGTAGCTAGTTGACTTAAATAATTGAATTAAATAGTTAGCTAACTATTTAACTGGCTGAATAACTATCTGACTTAACTAATTATCTAACTAGTTAGGTACAGACTTAAGTAGCTGACTTAAATATTTAGCTAACTAGTAAGCTAGCTGACTTAGCTAGCTGACTTAATGAGTTGGCTAATGAGATAGCTAGCTGACCTAACTAGCTGGTTAATGAGTTAGCTACCTGTTTTAACTCATTGTAAATGAGTTAACTAGCTGACTTAACTAGTTGTTTAACAAGTTAGCTAGTGACAACTTGTTGATTGACGTTAGCTAGTGGGCTGGAGAGCTGGCTAGCAAACCGGCTAAATTAGGCAGCCTGCTGGCTGGAAAGTCAGATAGCCAGCTGACTTAACTAGCCAGACAGCCTGCTGGTCAGCCGGATAGACAGCCAGCTTAACGAGCTGATAACCTACCTGATCAGCCTGTTAACCAGCCAGCTTAACTTGCCAGTCACCTAGCTAGCCAGTCAGATAGCTAGCTGACTTAATTTGCAGACTTAACTAGATAGCCAGTCGGCTAGACACCTTGCTTAACTAGCTAGCCACCTAGCTAACCAGTTTTCTAGCCAGCTCACTTAACTCACTGACTTAAAAAGGTAGACAGCTGGTCAGTCAGCTGAATAATTAGCTAGCTACCTAACTAGCCATGTGACTATCCAGTTGATGTATCTAGCTGACTTA
>NW_007071038.1:4086-6680 GCF_000164805.1 Carlito syrichta | reverse complement strand
GGCTCAAGCAGCTGACTTAACCCGTTAGCTAACTAGCTAGCTAGCTGAATCATGCAGCTGTCAACTCATTAGCTAACTAGCTAGCTAACCTACTCAACCAACTGATCAAACCCGTTTGCTAACTAGCTAGCTAGATGACTCAAACAGCTGACTTAACCAGTTAACTAGCTAACTACCTGACTCAACCTGCTGTCTTAAACCATTAGCAAACTTGCTAGCTAGCTGAGCTTAACCAGCTGACTTAATTAGAAAGCTGAGTTAACTAGCTGAATTAGTTAGGTGACTTTACTTAGGTATCTGACTTAATTGGCCGACTAATCTAATTATCTAGTTGACTTAAATACCTGAATTAAATAGTTAGCTGACTATTTAACTAACTGAATAACTAGCTTACAACTAATTAGCTAACTAGTTAGGTAGCAGACTTAAGTAGCTCACATATATTTAGCTAACTAGTGAGCTAGCTGACTCAGCTAGCTGACGTAGCTAGCTAGCTAGTTAGCTAGCTGACTTAGCTAGCTGACTTAACTAGTTGGCTAACGAGATAGCTAACTCACTTAATTAATTGTTTAATGAGTTAGCTACCTGTGTTATCTAGTTTGGAAGCTAATTAACTAGTTGACTTAACTAGTTATTTCACGGGTTAACTAGGTGACAACTTGTTTGAAGAGTAGGAAGAATAGTTAGCTGTTTTAACACATTGGTTGACTACACTACCAACTTTTTAGCTGGCTTAACAAGTTGGCTGACTAGTCGGCAGACTAGTTAGCTGGATTAGATAGTTGACTGATGAGTTGGCCCACTAGTCAGCTCTGTTAACTCGTTGAATGTCTGGTGTGCTGACCTGACTAGTTGGCCTATTAGTAGGCCGATTTGTTAGATGGCCTAACTTGTCGGCTGACAAGTTGGCCTACTATTTGGCCAATTGGTTAGCTGATTTAACTAGTTGGCCAGCTAGGCGGCTGACTTGTTAGCTGATTTAACTAGTCAGCTGGTGAGTGAGCCGAAAGGTGAGCTCATTTATCTCATTGTCTGGCGAGTGGTCTCACAGGTCAGCTGACACAACTAGTCACCCGGTGAGTGAGTCAACTCATCAACTGACTTAACTATGCTACTGGTGAGTGAACTGAATGGTCAGCTGACTTTAGTCGACTGGCAAGTGAGCCAACTGGTCAGAGGACTTAACTAGTCGGCCGAACAGTGAGCTGACCGGTGAGCTGGCTTAACTAGTCGACCGAGGAGTGAGGTGACAGGTGAGGTGCCTTAAATATTCAGCTGGTGTGCGAGTCAACTGGTGAGATGACTTAACTAGTAAGCTGGAGAGCAAGCCTACTAGCTTGCTAACCAATTGGCCTGTGAGAGAGCCAAAAAGTCAGTTGACCTGGTGGCTGAGAAGCAAGCCAACTAGTTTGCTGACTGATTGGCAGTCAAGGGGGTGACTATTTAGATGATCTGATGGAAAGTGAGTGATCTCACTAGTTAGATGACCAGCTAGCTGAGTTTTAAGTCAACTAGTTAGCTAAGTAACTAGCTGACTTGCTAGCTGTTTTAACTAGCTAGCTGACTAGCTAGCTGGCTATCTAGCTGACATAACTTGATACCAAACAAGCTATCTAGCAGTCTAGCTAGCTGACTTGATTAGCTAGCTACCTGGCTAGTTAGCTGGATAGCTGACAATTATCTAGTTGATCAGCTAGCTAGTTGACTAGTAAGCTGAATAGCTAGATGACTTAACTAGCTTGCTGAATAATTAGCTGGCTTGCTAGATGACTTAACTAGCTAGCTGGGTTGCTAGCTGACTTAAGTAGCTGACAAGCAAGTTGGTTGGACATCAGGCTAACCAACTGACAACTAGCTAGCCAAATTTTTGGCTACACTACTAGCCATCTGGCTTAACTAACTAGCTACCTGACTGGCTAGCTGGCTAGAGAGACAGATAGCCAGCTGGCGGTTTGGCAGCCTGCTGGCTAGACATTCAGATAGCCAGCTGGCTTAACTAGCCAGGCTCCCTTCTCATCTGCCAGCTAGCCAGTGGGCTTAACTAGCTAGACACCTACACAGCAAGCCTGCAAACAAACCGGCTTAACTTGCCAGCCACCTAGCTAGTCAGCCGGCTAACTAGCTGACTTAACTAGCAGACTTAACTAGATAGCCATCCGGCTAGCCAGCTGGCTTATCTAGCTAGCCAACAAGCTTGCCCGTTGTCTAGCCAGCTCACTTAACTCGCTGGCTTAACTAGGTAGCCAGCTGACTTAATTAGTCAGCTACCTAAATAGCCAGGTGGCTAGCCAGCTCACTTAACTCGCTGGCTTAACTAGGTAGCCAGCTGACTTAATTAGTTAGCTACCTAAATAGCCAGGTGGCTAGCCAGCTGACTTAACTAGCTGATTTAACCAGGTAGCCAGCTGGATAGTCAGTTGACTAAAGTAGCAAGGTACTTAGAGGTCAGTTGGTTAGCCACTTGAGTTAATTAGCCAGCTGGCTAGTCAGCTGACTCATCTAGCTGACATAACAATTTTGCCAGCTGGCTAGAAAGCTGATATAACTAGCTGACAACACTAGCTAGCCTGGTGGCTAGCCAGCTGACTTAAGAA
>NW_007071038.1:1231-3819 GCF_000164805.1 Carlito syrichta | reverse complement strand
TAGCTAACTAATTAGAAAAATTGTATAGCCAGCTGACTTAACTAGTTAGCTACCTACATATCCCACTGACTTGACAGCTGACTTAACTACCTAGCTTTCTAGCTAACTAGCTGGCTACTGAGCTGACTTTAGTAGGTGACTTAACTAGCTAGCCAGCTAGCTAGTCAGCTGTCTTAACTAGCTAGCTGCACAGTTAGGCAGGTGGCTAGCCAGCTGACTTAACTAGCTGATTAGCTAGCTAGCTAGTTGACATAACTAGCTGACTTAACTCTCTAGCTACCTAGCAAACCAGTTGACTTTAATAGCTGAAAAAACTAGCTACCATCCTAGCTAGCTATCTATC
The DNA here is from genome assembly GCF_000164805.1 of Carlito syrichta. Classification (NCBI taxonomy): domain Eukaryota; kingdom Metazoa; phylum Chordata; class Mammalia; order Primates; family Tarsiidae; genus Carlito; species Carlito syrichta. The sequence continues at coordinate 3,476 of NW_007071038.1, read as the reverse complement.
CAGCTAGCCGACTTAACTAGCTGACTTAAGTAGCTAGCTAGCTGACATAATTAGCTGACTTACTAGCTGGCTATCTAGCTAGCCAGTTGACTTTACTAGCTGAAATAACTAGCCAGACAGCTGTCTAGCCATCTGAATTAACTAGCTTTTTAACTAGCTAGCGAGCTGGCTAGCCAACTGACTTAACGAGTTTACTTGTCTAGCTAGCCAGCTGGTTAGCCAGCTGATTAATCAACTAGATGATTAACGTGCTAGGAGCTGGCCAGCCAGGTGACTAAACTAGCTGACTTAAATAGTTATCCAGCTGTCTAGCCAGATGACTTAACTAGAACTCTAGCTCTCTAGCCATTTGGATAGCCAGCTTTCTTAACTAGCTGACTTAATTAGCTAGTCAGCTGACTAACCAACTGACTTAACTAGGTCACTACTGAGCTAGCCATTGGGATAGCCAGCAGAATTAACTAGCTGTTTTAACAAGCTAGCGTGCTTTCTAGCCAGTTTAATTAACTAGGTTGCTGCATAACTAGCCAGCGGGCTATCTAGCTGAATTAACTAGGTGATTTAACTTGCTAGCAAGCTAACTTGTGAGCTGACATAACTGGCACGCTACCTAGCTAGCCAGCTGGCTAGTCAGCTGACTGAACTTGGTCAAACTATTTAGTCAGCAGACTAGAAAGCTGACATAACTAGCTAGCTACCTAACTAGCATGCTGGCATGCCAGCTGACATAATTAGCTTAATTAACAAGCTAGTCAGCTGGCTAGCTAAACTGCTGGCCATCGAGCTGACTTAACTAAGTTACTTACCCTGGTAGCCAGCTGGCTAGTCAGCTGACTTAACTGACAACTAGCTAGGGAGCTGATTTATCTAGATGACAACTAGCTAGCTACCTAGCTAGCCAACTGACTTAACTAGCTGACTTAACTAGCTAACTACCTAGCTAGCCAGCTGCCTGGCCAGCTGACTTAACTAGCTGACAACCAGTTAGCCAGATGGCTGGTCAGTTGACTTTATTAGCTAGCCAGCTGGATGGCCAACTGAATTAAATAGCTGTGTTTACCAGCTAGACAACTGACTAACCAGCTGACTTAAGTAGCTAGCTACCTAGTTAGCCAGCTGGGAAGCCAGCTGAATTAACTAGCTGACTAAAATAGCTATCCCCTTGCTAGCCAGCTGACTTAACTACCTTGCTACATTGATAGCTCGCTGGCTAGCCAGCTGACTGCACTAGTTGATTTAACCAGCTAGCCAACTCACTAGCCAGTTGACTCAATTAGATGACTTAAATAGTGAACCAGCTGGCTAGCCAGCTGACTTAACTAGCTCTCTACGTAGCTAGCTAACTGGTTAGCCAGCTGAATTAACTACCTGACTTATTTAGCTGGCAATCTTGCTAGCCAACTGAGTTAACTATCTCGTTGCCTAGCTAGTAATCTGGCTAGCCACCTGTCTTAGGTAGCTGACTTGTATAGCTTGCCTGATTGCTAGTCAGCTGAATTAACTAGCTTGTAGTTAGCCAGTTGGCTAGCCTGCTGACTTAACTAGCTAGCCCACGGTCTAGACAGCTGAACTAATTATCTAGTTACCTAGCCAACACTCAAGTCAGCTGACTTAACTAAGTGACATAACTAGCTAGCCAGCTGGCTAGCAGGCTGACATAACTACCTAGATACCTAGCTAGCCAGCTGTCTAGTGAGCTGGTTTAACTAGGTTGTTTAACTAGCTAACTAACTGGCTAGCCAGCTCATGTAACTAGCCTGCTACCCAGCTAGACTTAACTCGCTGACTTAACAAACTAGCAACCTGACTTAGCTAGCTGACTTAACAAGTTAGCTACCTAGCTAACCAGCTGTCATAGCTAACTGGCTTAAATAGTTATCTAGCTAGCCAGTTGACTTAACTAACTGACTTAACTATCTAACTAGCTGATATGACTAGCTGACTTATAGAGCTAGCTTCCTAGCTAGCCAGCTCACTTAACTAGATGAAATAACAAGCTAACCTGATGACTAGTCATATGACTTAACTAACTTTTTACCTAGCTAACCAGCTGGATAGCCAACTGACTTAACGTACTGACTTAACTAGCTAGCCATCTGGTTCCCAGGTGACTTAACTAGCTGACTTAACCAGCAAGACAGCTAGCTGGCTAGACAGCTGCCTTAAATAGCTGACTACCTATCTAGCCCCCTAACTAGCTGGCTACCTATCTAGCCACCTGCCTAGCTGACTTACCTAGCTGATT
>NW_007071038.1:459-1048 GCF_000164805.1 Carlito syrichta | reverse complement strand
CTGACTCAACCTGCTGACTTAACCCATTAGCTAATTACCTAGCTATCTGTCTTAACCAGTTAACTAAATTAGAAAGCTGACATAACTAGCTGATTTTCCTAGCTGACTTAACTACTTAGCTAGCTGGCTTAACTGACTGACTTAAGTAGTTAGCTGGCTAACTTAACTACCTGAATCAAACAATTAGCTAAACTTTTACCTGTTTGAATAGCTAGCTGAGTTAACTATTTAGCTAAATAGTTAGGTGGCAGACTTAAGTAGCTGACTTAAATAGTTAGCTAAATAGTGAGCTAGCTGTCTTAGCTAGCTGACTTAGCTAGCTAGCTAGTTAGCTAGCTGATTTAGCTAGCTGACTGAACTAGTTAGCCATTCAGATAGCTAGCTGACATAACGAGTTGGTTAACGAGTTAGCTGAATGTTTTAACTACTTGGTAACGTATTAACAAGCTTTTGTATTTAGTTGGGTAACGAGTTAGCTATTTGACTTAACTTGGCTGACAATTTGGCCGACTACTTATCTGGTTTAACTTGTTGGTTGACTACTCAGCCGACTTGTTAGCTGGCATAAAAAGTCAGCCAACTACTTAGC
>NW_007071038.1:0-439 GCF_000164805.1 Carlito syrichta | reverse complement strand
TACCTATGCTGCCAGTTGGCATGCCAGCTCTCTTAACTAGCTGAATTAATCAGCTAGCCAACTGGCTAGACAACTGTCTTAACTGGCTCACTACCTAACTAGCCAGCTGGCTAGTCAGCTGACTTAACTAACTGACTTAACTAGTACATTACCTAGCTAGCCAGCTGATTTAAATAGTTAGCTAACTAGCTAGCGACCTAGCAAGCCAGCTGACTTAAGAAGTTAGCTAACTACCTAACTACCTAGCTAACAAGCTGACTTACATCATTAGCTGCCTAGCTAGCTAGCTGACTTAACCAGATGGCTACGTAATTAGCCTACTCGTTATCTAACATGCTAGCTTAAGTCATTAGCTAACGAGTTAAGTCAGACTTAATCATCTGACTTAACTCGTTAGCTAATGAGGTAGCTAGCTGATTCAACCAGCTGACTTAACTCA
>NW_007071037.1:0-481 GCF_000164805.1 Carlito syrichta | reverse complement strand
TCAAACCACACAATCCAGATATTTGGAGGATAAAGTCCTTTTATTACCCGCCCTGGCTCCAGGAACATAGACCACTGTCCCCTCACCTGCCTACCTGGGGCTGGGGGATCGTAGCTACTATGTGAAAGGCCAATATTTCAAGAAATTTATCAAAACTTACCAGCTTCTTCATCAAGCTCTTCTCTAGAGCTACACGTAGTCCACTAGACTCCAGAATTCCAAAACAGTTACTATAAACAGCTCCTGTTAGCTCAATAATTGTTTAAGTGGTGAGATGGATTCATGGAGCTTCCCACTCTGCCCTCTTTCATGTGATATGAAGCTGGTATTGGTATTATTTTATTTCTTGGAATTACTAATGTTTTCTTAGTAGCCTAGTACTTTATTTATTTATTTATTTATTTATTTATTTATTTATTTTAGTTGGAGTCTCACTCTGTCGCCCAGCCTCGACCTGCTGGGCTCTGGCGATCCTTCTGCC
>NW_007071036.1:0-434 GCF_000164805.1 Carlito syrichta | reverse complement strand
TCAAGCAATCCTCCCACCTCAGTCTCCAAAAGCGCTGGAATTACAGGTGTGAGTCACTGTGCCCAGCTTATTTTTCCATATTAATACTGATTTTGCAGCCATCATTTAAATGGCTGAATAAAATTTTATTAGTGTCTTGGCCATATTTACTTAATTGTATATGGTTAGGTTGTTTTAAAGTATTATAAAGTATGTTGTAATTAATATATTTATGCATAGTGTTTTCTCATTATTTTGCATTTCTTTTCCTTAGAATAAATTCTCATGTTTTTAAATACTTAACATTTCTAAGGCTCAATATAAAACTCCAAATTGCTTTCTAGGATTGAATGTATAAAAGTGTTACTGTACCTTCACCAATGGATATTGATTTTATTTTATTTTTATTTTTTTATTTTTTGAGTTGGAGTCTCACTCTGTCACCCAGACTGGAG
>NW_007071035.1:0-647 GCF_000164805.1 Carlito syrichta | reverse complement strand
AAACGTACATTCCCAGAAGACACAGAATCAGAACCTCGAAGAGCAAGGCCTGGGAACCTGGTTTTGAAGCAGGTCTAGGAGCCTAAATCTTTTTTTTTTAAAAGAAAGCAGGATTTATTGAGAGAACACAAAATCTCCCACAGTGGGAGAGACCCAAAGGGGTTGCTCAGGACCCTAAATCTTAATAAACCTAGTTTCAAATCCTGACATCACCACTTCCTGGCTGTGACAACTTGGGCGAGTGGCTGATCTTCTCTGAGCCTCAGTTTCCTCATCTGTAAAGTAAGCACAATCATGGCATCCTGGGTTGCAGTGAGGAGTAATGATATGAAACAAATAAGGTACCTAGGACAAATACTTGGTACACAGTAGTTACTCAAGAAGTGGCAGGTATTACCCTTTTTATAAGAGTAGTTACCATAATGATTGCTAATTTGCACAACAGCTTTCTACTGCAAGCCCCTAAAACCCTCTGTTGGAAATAGGGGCTGACTGAAACATGTGGGGCCCTCAACCAGCCACAGGGCTTTGATGAATATTCCAGTCTCCTCTCCCTGGGATCACTTAGAGGTGTGGCCACTGCAGGACTGCACCCCAACTGCCCCAACCGTAATCTGCTCTTCAAAGCACCCAACACTGGCTGCCTT
>NW_007071034.1:0-458 GCF_000164805.1 Carlito syrichta | reverse complement strand
TAAAATGGGAGTAAAAATCCAGTGTTAAAAAAGAAAACTTAAAAGTAGCAAGAGAAAGTAAGCACATTACACTAACCAAAAATCCGTTCATGTTCTTTCCCACTTTTTAATGGGACTGTTGATTTAAAATGTCAAAAAACAACAGATATTGGCAAACGAATGCTCATTCATTGTTGGTGGAAATGTAGGCTAGTGGTATATATACACCATGGAATTACTACACAGTCATAAAAAAGAACAAAATCATGTCCTTTGCAGCAACAGAGATATAGCTGGAGGCCACCATTCTAAGCGAATTCACACAGAAAGAGAAAACTGAATATCATGTGTTCTCATTCATAGGAGGGAGATAAACAGTGAATGGATATTGGTATAAAGACAGGAAGAACAGCCGGGCTCGGTGGCTCAGCCTGTAATCCCGCGCCTTTGGGAGGCTGAGGTGAGTGGATTGCCTGAGC
>NW_007071033.1:0-443 GCF_000164805.1 Carlito syrichta | reverse complement strand
TGGAAAATAATTGACAGTCTATGCCTAGGGCTACTTTCTAGAGAGGCAAAAAGGTCCCCGGAAAGACCTCAGACTGCAAGCACCCATATAGGTAGGAAACAAAGGGCTTGGTTTTTTGCTACCTTCTCTTTTGTTGGTGGAGCAACATCACAAAAAACCTTTAAAGCTTCAACAGCTGCATGATATGCCTTTCTGCACCTCTGGTAAGTCATCCCTCATTTATCACCTACACATCCACATATTTAAAAACATAAAACTTGACTTCCGGCAAGAAAGCAACGGGGCAGCTTGGTCTGTGAGACTCTCGGTGAAAGAGAACACATAAAAACTCTAGCTCTCTTCCCAGGGGCTGCAGTTCCTGACATCGGCAGCCTGCTCTTCACGCAGAGCTCAGCCGTCACCACAGCGCAAACATCATGGCAGTCTGGGCAGCCGCTGCAGCC
>NW_007071032.1:12824-13259 GCF_000164805.1 Carlito syrichta | reverse complement strand
CTGGCCGCACTGGCCAGCGGGCGGGCCGGTTGATCTCATCGGCTGTCTCAACGGGCCATCCCACAGGCCTGCCGACTTCTCCAGCTAGCCCAATGAGCCAGCACACGGACCAGCCGACCTCGCCAGTTGACCCAACGAGCCAGTGAACGGGCCTGCCGCACTTACCAGCTGACCCAATGAGCCAGCGCGCGGACCAGCCAATCTCGCCAGCTGATCCAACGAGCCAGCATACCAACCAGCCAAACTCCCCGGCTGACCCAACAAGAGAGCGCGTGGACCAGCCGACCTCGCCGGCTGACCCAAAGAGCCAGCACGTGGACAGCTGACCTCACCAGCTGGCTGCACAAGCCAGAGCACCGGCCAATCGTCCTCTCCGGTTGGCGGCATAGGCCTGCGCGTGGGCAACCGACCTACCGGCTGGCCGCAGGGGCAGCA
>NW_007071032.1:9984-11807 GCF_000164805.1 Carlito syrichta | reverse complement strand
CCAACCTCGCCAGCTGGCCACACGAGCCAGCACACGGGCCATCCGACCTTGCCAGTTGGCCACACAAGCCAGCGAGTGGGCCGGCCGACTTCGCCAGCTGGCCACACAAACCAGCGTGCAGGCCAGTCGAACTCACAGGCAGCCCGCATGAGCCAGCACACAGGAAAGCCAAACTCACCAACTGCACGCACTAGCCGGCATGCGGGCCAGCCGACCTCACCGGCTGCCCTCACGAACTGGCTCATGGGCCAGCCGACCATGCCGACTGACCCACGAGCCAGCGTGTGGACCAGCCGACCTCGCCAGGTGACCCAGTGAGCCAGTGTTTGGTCCAGCTGACCTCGCCAGCTGGCCGTATAAGCAAGTGCGCGGGCCATCCGACCTCACCGGCTGGCCGCACAAGCCAGTGTGCGGGCCAGCCGACCTCGACGGCTGGCCGCTGAGACAGCGCATGAGCCAGCTGACCTCACAGGCTGCCCACACGAGCCAGCACGTAGGCCAGCCGAACTCACCGGCTGCACGCATTAGCCAGCGCACAGGCCAGTCGATCACACTGGCTGGCTGCACAAGCCAGAGTGCGAACCAGCCGACCTCGCTGGCTGGCCCAACGAGCCAGTGAGCGGTCCAACTGACCTCACCAGTTGGCCCAACAAGCCAGCGCACGGGCAAGCCAAACTCCCCGGCTGACCCAACGAGAGAGCACATGGAACAGCCAACCTCGCCAGAAGACCCAACAAGCCAGCACACGATCCAGCCGACCTCACCGGCTGATGGCACCAGCCAGCACGCAGGCCAGCTGACCTCGCCGGCTGGCCAATGGGCCAGCGCATGGGACAACCAACCTCACGGCTGGCCCAATGGGCCAGTCCATGAACCAGCCGACCTCGCTGACTGACCCACGAGCCAGGGTGTTGACCAGCCAACCTCGCCAGCTGACCCAACGAGCCAGCCTGTGGGCCACCTGACATCCCAGGCTGGCCACATGAGCCAGCGCACGGGCCCTCCGAACTCACCGACTGCACACACTAGCCGGGGCGCAGGCCAGCCGACCTCACTGGTTGCCAGCACGAGCCAGTGCGTGGAGTGGCCGACCTCGCTGACTGACCCAACGAGCCAGGGCACGGTACAGCCGACCTCACCAGCTGGCCAAATGAGCCGGCGCATGGGCCGGCAGACCACACCAACTGACCCACGAGCCAGAGTGTGGACCAGCCGACCTCACTGGCTGACCCAAGGAGCCAGCGTGCAGTCCAGCTGACCTCACCGGCTGGCCGCATAAGCGAGCATGTGGGCCATCCGACCTTACCGGCTAGCCGCACAAGCCAGTGCACGGGCCAGCCAACCTCGCCAGCTGGCCGCATGAGCAAACTCACGGGCCAGCCGACCTCCCAGACTGCCCACACGAGTCAGCGTGTGAGCCAGCCAATCTCACCAGCTGTACGCACTAGCCGGCGTGCAGGTCAGCCGACCACACTGGCTGGCTGCACGAGCCAGGGCGTGGACCAGCCGACCACGCCGGCTAGTCCAAAGAGCCAGCACACAGGCCTGCCGAACTCACTGGCTGACCCAAGGAGCCAGCGCACAGACCAGCCAACCTCGCAGGCTGACCCAACAAGCCAGAGCACGGGCCAGCCGACCTCACCGGGTGACACAACGAGCCAGCGCGCGGACCAGCATACCTCACCGGCTGACCCAACGAGCCTGCAAGTGGTACAGCTGACCTCGCCTGCTGGCCCAACGAACCAGCGCGCAGGCAAGCCGAACTCCCCGGCTGACCCAACGAGAGAGCATGTGGACCAGCCGACCTCACCGGTAGAGCCAAC
>NW_007071032.1:8086-9676 GCF_000164805.1 Carlito syrichta | reverse complement strand
ATGGGCCAGCCGACCTCGCCGACTGACTCACGAGCCGGGGTATGGACCAGCTGATCTCACCAGCTGACCCAACGAGCCAGCGGGCGGGCCAACTGACCTCGCCAGCTGGCCGCACAAGGCAGCACACAGGCCATCCGACCTTGCCAGCTGGCCGCACGAGCCAGCACGCGGGCCGGCCGACCTCACAGGCTGCCCACACAAGCCAGAGCAGGGGCCAGCCAAACTCACTGACTGCATGCACTAGCCAGCGAGCGGGCCAGTCAATCTTACTGGATGCCCACAAGAGCCAGTGTGCGGACTCGCCGGCTGACCCAATGAGCCAGCATACAGGCCAGTCAACCTCACTGGCTAACGAGCCAGCGCACGGACCTGCTGACCTCACTGGCTGACCCAACGAGCCAGCGCATGTACCAGCCGACCTCGCCAACTGGCACCAAGAGCCAGCACACGTGCCTGCCAACCTCGCCAGCTGACCCAACGAGCCAGCGTGCAGATCATCCGACCTGGCCGGCTAAGCCCACGAGCCAGCGCATGGGCCAGCCCGACTTCGCCAGGTGACCCAAAGAGCCAGCGTGCTGAACAGCAGACCTTGCAGGCTGACCCAACAAGCCAGTGCACGGACCAGCCAACCACACCAGCTGACCCAACGAGCCAGCGCACAGGCCTGCTGATCTCGCTGCCTGGCCAACAGAGCCAGCGCACAGGACAGCTGACATCGCCAACTGGCCCAACGAGTCAGCACAAGGGCCATCCGACCTCGCCAGCTGTCCCAACAAGCCAGCACATGGGCCGGCCTACCTAGCCATCTGTCTCAGCCAGCCAGCACGCGGGCCAGCCGACTTCACCTGCTGGCCCAACGAGCCAGCGCATGGGCCATCCAACCTTGCCACCTGTCCCAACAAGCTGGTGCACGGGCCAGCCGACCTCGCCGGCTGACCCAACGAGCATGCACACGGGCCAGCTGAACTCACCAGTTGCCCGCACAAGCCAGCTGAACTTACCGGCTGTACGTACTATCCAGCATGCAAGCCAGTTGAACTCACTGGCTGGCCGCACAAGCTGGCACACGGATGAGCCGACCTCGCCAGCTGACCCAACGAGCCAGTGCACATGCCTGACCACCTCGCTGGCTGGCCAAATGAGCCAGCGCAGGGCCCTGCCGACCTCACCAGCTGACCCTACAACCCAGCACACGGACCAGCCGGCCTAGCCAGCTGGCCCAACAAACCAGTGCACTGGCCTGCCAACCTCACCTTCTGACTCAACAAGAGCGCAGGGGTTGGCCAACCTCGCCGGCTGGCCCAACGAACCAGTGCACGGGCCATCAACCTCACCGGCTGTCCCAACAAGCCTGCGCACAGGCCAGCTGACTTTGCCAGGTGACCCAACGAGCCAGCACGCGGACTAGCTGACTTCGCTGTCTAAACCAACAAGCCAGCACGTGGGCCAGCCGACCTTATGGGTTGGCCGCACGGCCAGCACAGGGGCCATCTGACCTCTCCGGCTGGCCACATGAGGCAGCGTGCAGCCAGTCAACTCACCAGCTGGCCATATGACTCAGCGCGTGGGCCAACTGACCTCACCGGCTGG
>NW_007071032.1:2384-7439 GCF_000164805.1 Carlito syrichta | reverse complement strand
CAACAGCTGGTCATACGGGCCAGCACGCAGGCCAGCCGACCTCACCAGCTGGCCACATGGGCCAGTGAGTGGGCCAGTCGACCTCACCGACTGACAGCACGAGCCAGCGTGGGGGGCCAGCCGAACTCTCTGGCTGACTGCACGAGGCAGCGTGTGGGCCAGATGACCTCACCGGCTGGCTGCATGATTCAGCATGTGGGCCAGCCAACCTCACAAGATGGCCGCACGAGCCAGTACACGGACCAGCCGATCTCGACGACTGAGCCAACGAACCAGCACACGTTCCAGGTGACCTCACCAGCTGGCCAAATGAGCAAGCGCATGGGCCAACTGACCTCTCCAGCTGACCCACGAGCCAGCACGTTGACCAGCCGACCTCGCCGGCTGACCCAACAAGACAGCTCGCGGACCAGCCAACCTTGCCAGTTGGCCGCACGAGCCAGCGCATGGGCCAGCTGACCTCGCCAGCTGGCCACACATGCCAGCGCATGGGCCAGCCAACCTCGCCGGCTGGCCGAATGAGGCAACACGTGAGCCAGCTGACCTCACCGATTGCCCGCAAGCCTGCACATGGGCCAACAGAACTCACCGGCTGCACGCACTGGCCGACGCGCGGGCCAGCCAACCTCACCGGCAGTCCCAACAAGCCAGCACACAGGCCAGCTGACCTCGCCGGGTGACTCAACGAGCCAGCACGCAGACCAGCCTATCTCACTGGCTACCCAACAAGCCAGCTCGCGGACCAGCCAACCTCAGCGATTGGCCGCACGGGCCAGCGCGTGGGACAGCCTACCTCACAGTCTGCCCACATGGGCCAGCATGCTGGCCAGCCGACCTCAACAGCTGGCCACACGGGCCAGCGAATGGGCCGGCCGACCTCACCGCCTGACAGCATGAGCCAGCGCAGGGGGCCAGCCAACCTCTCCGGATGGCCGCACAAAGCAGCGTGCGGGCCAGCCAACCTCACCGGCTGGTCGCATGATTCAGTGTGTGGGCCAGCCGACCTCACAGACTGGTCGCACGATTCAGTGTGCGGGTCAGCCGACCTCACAGGCTGGCCACTCGAGCCAGCGTACGGACCGGCCGACCTCACCGTCTGGCCCAATGAGCCAGCGCACGGGCCAGCCGACCTCCCTGGCTGGCCGCACAGGCCAGCGCACCATCCAGCCAACCTCAACGGCTGGTTGCATGGGCCAGCAAGTGGGCCAGCCGACCTCACTGGCTGACAGCACAAGCCAGTGGGGGGGCCAGCTGAACTCTCCGGCTGGCCACATAATTCAGCTTGCAGGTCAGACGACCTTGCAAGCTGGCCGCACGAGCCAGCGCACGGACCAGCCGACTTCGCTGGCTGACCCAACGAGCCAGCGCACGGGCCAGCCGACCTCACAAGCTTCCCACGTGAGCCAGTACAAGGGCCAACAGACCTCACCAACTGGCCCAGTGAGCCAGCGCACAAGGCAGCCGAGCTCACCAGCTGGCCCAACAAGCCAGCATACAGTTCGCCCGACCGAACCGGCAGACCGCACGAGCCAGTGCGTGGGCCAACTGACCTCACTGGCTGGCCGTACAGCCCTGCACGCGGGCTAGCCGACCTCACTGACTGGCCCCAGTGGCCAGCGCGTGGGCCAGCCGACCTCACCGATTGTTCACACGAGCCTGTGCACTGGCCAGCCAAACTCACCAGCTGCTCGCACTAGCCAGTGTACGGGCCAGTCGACCTCACCGGCTGAGCCAATGAGCCAGCACACGGGCCATTCATCCTCGCCAGCTGTCCCAACGAGCCATTGCATGGGCCATCTGACCTCGCTGGCTGACCCAAAAAGCCTGCACACGGACCAGCCGACCTCACCAGGTGGCTGTACGAGCCAACTGACACAGCAAGCCAGTGCACAGGCCTGCCGATCTCGCCAGCTGACCCAACGAGCCAGTTCACGGACCAGCCTACCTCGCCGGTTGGCCCAACAAGCCAGCACATGGGGCAGCTGAACTCCCCAGCTGACCCAATGAGACAGTGCAAGGACCAACTTACCTCACCAGCTGTCCCGAGCCAGCGTACAGGCCAGCCGACCTCTCTGGGTGACCCAACAAGCCAGCGCGTGGACCAGCTGACCTCACCAGCTGACCCAACGAGCCAGCGCGTGGACCAGCCGACCTCACCGGTTGGCTGCACGGGCCAGTGTGCCAGCCAGCCGACCTCAATGGCTGGCCTCACGGGTCAACAAGTGGGCCAGCTGACTTCACCAGCTGACCGCACGAGCCAGCTGGGTGGCCAGCCGACCTCTCAGGATGGCCACACGAGGCAGCATGTGGGCCAGCCGACCTCACCAGCTGGTCGCACGATTCAGTTTGCGGGCCAGATGACCTTGTAGGCTGGCCGCACGAGCCAGCACACGGACCAGCCGACCTCACCAGCTAACCCAATGAGCCAGCACACTGGCTAGCTGATCTCGCCAGCTGGCCGCACAAGCCAGCATGCAGGCCAGCTGAACTCACCGGCTGCTCATACGAGCCAGCACACGGGCCAGCCAACCTCTCCAGCTGGTAGCTCGAGGCAGTGTGCAAGCCAGCCGACCTAGCCAGCTGGCTGCAGGTGCCATCGCGCGGGCCAGCCGACCTCGCCGGCTGGCCACAAGGGCCAGTGAGTGGGCCAGGTTACCTCACCAGCTGACTGCACAAGCCAGCGCAGGGACCATCTGATCTCTCTGGCTGACCGCATGAGGCAGTGTGCAGGCCAGCCAACCTCACCGGCTTGCAGCATGATTCAGCACGCCAGCTAGACGACCTCGCCGGCTGGCCCAAAGAGCCAGCACATGGACCAGCAGAACTATCCAGCTGACCCAATGAGAGAGCTTGCAGACCAGCTGACCTCACCAGAAGACCCAACAAGCCAGCGCACGGGCCGGCCAACCTCACCGGCTGGCCGCACCAGCCAGTGCACGGGCCGGCCAACCTCGCCGGCTGGCCCAATGAGCCAGAGCACAGGACTGCCAACTTCGCAGGCTGGCCCAATGAGCCGGCGCATGGGCTGGCCAACCATGCCAACTGACCCACGAGTCTGTGTGGACCAGCCGACTTCGCCAGCTGACCCAACGAGCCAGCGTGCAGTCCAGCTGACCTCGCCGGCTGGCCACAAGAGCGAGTGCATGGGCATTCCGACCTCACCAGCTGCCCTCACGAGCCAGCACGCGGGCCAGCAGAACTCACCGGCTGTACGCACTAGCCGACGTGCGGGCTAGTCAACCACACTGGCTGGCCGCACAGCCAACCTCGCCGGCTGGCCCAGCGAGAAAGCGCACGGGCATGCCAAACTCTCCGGCTGACCCAATGAGCCAGCACGTGGGCCTGTCGACCCCACCGGCTGACCCAACGAGCCAGCAGACCAGCCAGCTGAACTACCCAGCTGACCAAACGAGACAGCACGTGGACTAGGTGACCTCGCCGGCTGACACAAAGAGTCAGCGCGCGGACAGCCGACCTCACCAGCTGGCCGCACAGGCCAGCACGGGGGCAACTGACCTACTGGCTGGCTGCAAGGGCAGCATGCGGGGCAGTCAACCTCACCGGCTGGCCCAACAAGCCAGCGCACGGGATAGCCAAACTCGCCAAATGGCCCAACAAGCCAGCGCATGGGCCAGCCTACCTCGCCGACTGACCCACAAGCCAGCGCGTGGACCAACCGACCTCGCCGGCTGACCCAACGAGCCAGCCGAGCCAGTGTGCGGGCCAGCCGACCTCACCAGCTGGTCCAATGAGCCAGCACACGGGCTTACCGACCTTGCCAGCTGACCCAACGAGCTAGGGCACAGGCCAGCCGACTTCGCCGGGTGACACAATGAGCCAGCGCGTGGACCAGCAGACCTTGCCAGCTGACCCAACGAGCTAGCCCGTGGACCAGCCGACCTCACCGACTGGCCACACAGACCAGCACATGGGCCTCCGAACTCACCGGCTGGCCACACGGGACAGTGTGCAGGCCAGCTGACCTCACCAGCTGGCCGTAAGGGCAGCGAGTGGGCCAGGTGACTTCACCTGGCAGCATGCAGGCCAGGTTACCTCACGAGGCAGCATGCGAGCCAACCAACCTCACCAGCTTGCCGCATGATTCAGCACGCAGGCCAGCTGACCTTGCCTGCTGGCCCAATGAGCCAGCACACGGGAAAGCCAAACTCCTCGGCTGACCCAATGAGAGAGCGCGCGGACCAGCCAACCTCGCCAGAAGATCCAACAAACCAGCATATGATACAGCTGACCTCACCAGCTGGCGGCACCAGGCAGTGCGCAGGCCAGCTGACCTCGTTGGCTGGCCAATGGGCCAGCTCACGGGACAACCGACCTCGCCAACTGGCCCAATGGGCCAGTCCATGAGCCAGCCGACCTTGATGACTGACCCATGCGATGGGGTGTGGACCAGCCGATCTCATCGGCTGACCCAACGAGCCAGCGCACAGGCCATCCGACCTCACCGGCTGGCTGTACGAGCCAGCGTGCGGGCCAGCCGACCTTGCCAGCTGGCCGCACGAGCCAGCAAGTGGGCCGGCCGACCCCACAGGCTGCCCGCACGAGTCAGCGCAAGGGACAGTCAAACTCACTGACTACATGCACTAGCCGGCACACGGGCCCACCGACCTCACCAGCTGCCCTCACGAGCCAGCGCATGGGCCGGCCCACCACACCTACTAACCCATGAGCCAGGATGTGGACCAGCCGGCCTCGCTGGCTGACCCAATGACCCAGTGTGCGGTCCAGCTGACCTCACCGGCTGGTCACATAAGCAAGCGCACGGGACATTCGACCTCGCCAGCTGGCCTCACGAGCCAGTGCGCGGGCCAGCCAACCTCACAGGCTGCCCGCACGAGCCAGCTCACAGGCCATCCGAACTCACCGGCTGCACGCACTAGCCGGCGCAAGCTAGCCGACCACACTGGCTGGCCACTCGAGCCAGTGCACGGACCAGCTGACCTCTCCAGCTGACCCAAAGAGCCAGCGTGCGGATAGCTGACCTCACTGGCTGTCTGCACGAGCCAGCGCGCCAGCCAACCAACCTCTCCAGCTAGC
>NW_007071032.1:0-1935 GCF_000164805.1 Carlito syrichta | reverse complement strand
GCTGCCCTCGCCGGCTGACCCAACGAGCCAGTACGTGGCCCAGCAGACCTCGCCAGCTGACCCAATCAGCCAGCCGTGGACCTGCCGACCTCACCGGCTGGCCACACGGGCCAGCACGCGGGACAGACGAACTCAGCGGCTGGCTGCACGGGACAGTGTGTGGTCCAGCCGACCTCACCAGCTGGCCGTACCAGCTGGCCACAAGGGCCAGCGAGTGAACCAGGTGACCTCACCTGGCAGCGTGCAGGCCAGGTGACTTCACGAGGCAGCATGCGAGCCAGCCAACCTCACCGGCTTGCTGCATGATCCAGCACATGGGATCATGCACAGACAAGCCAAACTCCCCAACTGAACCAACAAGAGAGCACACGGACCAGCCGACCTCGCCAAAGACCTGAGTCAGTGCACGATCCAGCCAACCTCACCAGCTGGCGGCACCAGTCAGCGCGCGGGCCAGCTAACCTCGCCAACTGGCCAACGGGCCAGCACACGGGACAACCAACCTCGCCAGCTGGCCCAATGGGTTAGTCCATGAACCAGCCAACCTCACCCACTGCCCTACGAGCCAGGGTGTGGACCAGTCAACCTCGCTTGCTGACTCAACAAGAGTGTGTGGGCCACTCAACCTCGCCAACTGGCCGCACAAGCCAGTGCACGGACTCACCGACCTCACTGGCTGACCCAACGAGCCAGCATGCAGGCCAGCCGATTTCTCCAGCTGGCCACACGAGGCAGCATGCGGGCCAGCCAACCTTGCCGGTTGGCCGAATGTGCCAGCGTGCAGGCCAGCCGACCTCACTGGATGGCCGCACGAGACAGCGCACCAGCCAGAAGACCTCACAAGCTTCCCACATTAGCTAGCAAACAGACCAACCGACCTCCCTGGCTGACCAACGAACCAGCGCATGGGCCAGCCAACCTCGCCGGCTGGCCACACAGGCTAGCACTCAGGCCAGCCGACTTCAGCGGCTGGTGGCACGAGCCAGCGCGTGGCCCAGCCAACCTCACCAGCTGCCCGCACGAGCCAGAGCACGGGTCAGCCAAACTCACTGTCTGCCCACACTAGTTGCCGCGCGGGCCAGCAGACCTCACTGACTGCCCACACTAGTCGCCTCACGGGCCAGTCGACCTCACTGGCTGGCCGCATGAGCTTCCGCATGGACCAGCCGACCTCGCCGGCTGACCCAACTAGCCAGCGCATGGGCCAGTCAACCTCACTGGCTGGCCCAAAGAGCCAGTGCATGGGCCTGATGACCTCCCCGGCTGATCCATTGAGCCAGCGCATGGACCAACCGACCTCTCCGGCTGGCCCAATGAGCCAGTGCATGGGCCTGCCGACCTTGCTGGGTAGCCAATGAGCCAGCGCATGGGCCAGCTGGCATCGCTGGCTGACCCAACGTGTCAGCTCACTAGCCAGCTGACCTCACAGGCAGTCCTAATGAGCCAGTACACAGCCAGCTGCCCTCGCTGGCTGACCCAACAAGCCAGCGCGTGGAACGGCCAAGCTCGCCGACTGACCCAACGAGCCAGCGTGTGGGCCAACTGACCTCGCCGGCTGGCCGCACCAGCCAATTCGCAGACCAGCCGACCTCACCAGCTGGCTGCACGGGTGAGCACACAGGCCACCCGACATCGCAGGCTGGCCCAACGGGCCAGCGCGCAGGCCAGTCGACCTATCCGGCTGACCCAACGAGCCAGCACACTGGTCAGTCGAACTCGCAGACTGGCCCAATGAGCCAACTCATGGGCCAGCTGACCCAACGAGCCAGCACGTGGAACATCTGACCTCGCCAGCTGACCCAACGAGCCAGCGCACGGGCCAGCCACCTTCACCAGCTGGCAACAAGAGCCAGCTCACGGGCCAGCCGCCCTCACCGTCTGGCTGCACAAGCCAGCATGTGGCCAGCCGACCTCACCGGCTGGCCTCACAAGACA
>NW_007071031.1:157096-190988 GCF_000164805.1 Carlito syrichta | reverse complement strand
TAAATGTACGTCCAGCACAATAAGTGTTTAATAATGTTTTGACTGTTAGCATTAATGTTATCCACAGTATGATTATCACAGACACCTGGATGGAACCTAGAGCTAAGTCTACTACAACCTTTTGAAAAATGCCTATTTATCCTCCTTCCCTATGATCATCTCTGCTCCTGCTCAGCCCCAAGTCCTGCTGGCTTCCTATTAAATCCCCCTCTCCCAATCCTACTGCTGCTAGCCAGCACTGACAACTTTTATTATACCATAAACCATGATTGGGTGTACAGAAAATTATGCCAGGCAAGTGATTCATTGTTCAAGATACAATTAGCCCCACTTCTCAGGTAATTAAACATCCTTGGCTACCACATCTATGACGCAACAAGTAACTACAACATTTCTCCTAGCTCAAGGACAGAGGAAAAGAAAGCCCATTTATTTTCATGTCACTCACCCCTCCCTAGCTCTCCATCTGAGTTGATGTACTCAGAATCAAACTCCTGCTTATCTGATCTGCCCTGGCAACCTGAAGTCCTCCCCCAAGTTACAACCATAGAACAGGAAGTAAGGTCAACCTCTGCATGGCCAGAGTTGTCCTTCCCCAACTCTTGCCACACTCCCACCCAGAATTAGGGACGTGATGCTGTAGTCTGAAAAGACAGCAGAAAATAAGAGCTACAAGAGAAGAGGATGCAAACTGCAGAAATGCAAATGTCCGGAGTCATGCAAAGCAGAGTCCTGTCAACTCCAGTGGGCCCTGAGAGCATCTCTGAGTGACAAGAAAACACAGAAACACCCTCAGGAGGGGGTCAGACCACCAGCCAAGCCCTGATGGAAGCAGCAGCATGTCAACAGTCCCTGCATCTCCAGTCCGACCCCAGGGCTTCTCCTAGGGTTGGAGGGCAAAGTGTCAGGACTATGTAGGAATTGAAAGGCGTGGAGATAGCAGAGCGTGTCACCTGGGTATCCTGTGAAAAGGTAGGCGCTTCTTGAGTTGGTGTGGGATACAAGGTCTGAGTTCTACATTTCCACAGGCTCCAGGGCGGTATGATGGTCCATGGACCACATTTTGAGTTGCTAGAACATAGGGAGCATAGCTTCCCTAAATTATCCCCAAAGGTTCCATATACTCACCTCCTAACAAGGAAGTAGACAGTTGAGAAACATTTTGATCAACTCCCTAGTCGTCTGTGGGGGGAAGTGGGAAAGGAGGCTTGAGCCAGGGCAGAACAGAGATGCCTGGGGTGTCAGGGATAAGAAGCACTGCCCGGGAAACGGCTCCCCTGCCTGCTAGAATCCAGAAGGAGCAGATCACCCTCCAAGGAACTATCATTAGGGACTTTATATATATTTGTTTACTCAAAACTGAAGAATCAACATTTCTCCCACCCCATAACATGTAAGTTTACTATCTGATCTTTTGGGGTACATTTTCAGACGTTCATTACAAATGAAAGATGAAGACAACTCTACTTCCTGCCTTAGTAGACAAAGCGTAATTAAACCTCAGAATTATTTCCAGCAACTACAGTTGAAATTAAGCTGAACTTCAGTTATCTGGTAAAGTATTTTATTATCCAAAAAACATGATACCTCAAGCATTACAGGTAACTAAAGATACACAATAAACAAAGTTGAACAGTCAGATCATTGTGTACACTTTTTTCCAACATATGATGAGCCTCCAATCACACATTAAATAAATTTTATAACATCAATACTACATCTAAATTCAACTTAGATTACTTGGTATAATATTATAAGAAAGAAAATCATTACAAATAATTTGTTTTTTTTTTTAATTTTAACACTTTCTTACAATATGAGGCCCACGTCCCCAGATCTGTGACACATTTCTAGAAGCAGACAGAGACCTACTTAGGATTGTATGAGTTTTAATATGACTTACAGTCAGTCATTTACTACCTTTTTTTTAACAGCTAGGTTGATTCGATTGATAAGTACTTGTTAAATTGACCTTTTATTTTTTTTATTTTTATTTATTTATTTATTTATTTTTTGAGTTGGAGTCTCACTCGGTTGCCCAGACTGGAGTGCAGTGGCCGCTCCTGGCCACCGCAGCCTCGACCTGCTGGGCTCCAGTGAACCTTCCGCCTCAGCCTTCCAAGTAGCCAGAATTACAGGCATGCGCTACCACGCCCGGTTGATTTTTTGATTTATTGGTAGAGATGAGGTCTCGTTGCCCAGGCGGGTCTCGAACCCACAGGTTCAGGCAATCCACTCACCTCAGCCTCCCAAAGGCACGGTATTACAGGCTGAGCCACCGAGCCCGGCTTTAAATTGACCTTTTAAATAAGCTTCTTTATTTCCTTTCTGTTTCATTTACTTAAATGATAGGAAGTATTTAGTTTTGTGCCCTTGCTGTCAAGTTTTTGGTTAACTAGTGTTTCTATATTGAACTCTAAGTTCTCAGAAGAGAGTTACCTACTCCCTTGATTTGGCTTGCTCGTTGCCAGTATAATCCCTCCTACACATAAATTAATAAAAGCCTGTTGGTGATAATGACCATGCTCTCAAGTTTGGGCTGTGGCCTACTAGCTACAGCACGAGGACCAAAATCCTATAAAATTTCAAAGTTCAGGTTCCTGCTACATCTGATGTATCAATTAGCTTCACTTTGTTACATGCCAAAGATAATACTTAAGCCCATCCAGTCCCAGTAATGAGAATAAAATGGATGGATAGGTATAACAACTTCACCACCATTAATGGGGACAGGCTGAAGAGATGTGGCCAAATACACAATCTGATGACTATTTATAATAATTATAATAATGCATCCATCACACTAAGAATAATAGCATCTTGCAGTTGGAAAGACCTTCAATTTATATCTTATACAATCATAATGACAGAAAATATGTACCTGTTTATTCACTCAACATATTTTATTTAGCTGCTAGTATGTGCCAGGCACTATTTAAGGTGCTGGAAGGGAAACACAGAGCAAAAAGTGCCTGGTCTCCTAGAGTTTACATTTTAATGTGGGAGGGAATGTGGATTTTAAAAATATCATAAGATAATTTCAGACTGCAATAAATGCTATGACAAAAATAAAGCCGGTGGGGAGAAAACTTGAGCCTCTCTGAGTCAGGTGGCATTTGGTCTAATGACAAGGGGGCAGCCATGCAAAGGTCTGTGAACAGAGCATTCCAAGAAGAGAAGACAACATGTGCAAAGAACCCATGGCAGGAATGAGTTTGGAGAGCTCAAGAGACAAAGACAAGAGCAATGTGGTTTGTGCTTGATGACTAGGAAGCCGGTGGAAAAGAGGTGGCAAGACAGGTTGGCAGGAGACTAAAGACAAGAACAAAGTTCCATAGATCAAGGTGACTACTTTTATAGGAATCTGAAAAAGAGAATTCTAGAATCTGGCTTACATTGCACAAAAGTCACTCTGGCTGCTATGCGGAAATAAGATTGTATGCAGGGCAAGAGTAGGAACAGCATGATTGATTGGGGAGTTGCTTTAGATGTGTGGGCATGAATTACTGATGGCAAGGGCTAGGGTGGCCAAGGTGGAGAAGGAAATAAGTGGTTGAATTTGGGAATATATCTGGAGCCACAGAACTTGTGGTAAATTGGGAGCTAATTGGGGGAGAAAACATTTAAGTAATAAAACTAAATATGGAACCACCTCTACTATAATCACTGCATTTTATAATGAATAGCCTTGATTCTCTTTTCACCCCTCCCAAAACTCTTCCAAAGTTGGTCTATCCACGAGAACATGCTCTACTAGCTCCCGATGACAACTGGAAAGGCTTGGGCTGCCAACCATTGTTCAATCAACCAACATCAAGGACAAGGAAGGGTGAGGATGCAGGGGAAGGAACGGGGAAATCCAAATTGCTGCCATCTGTCACTTATGAAGTAGGACAGACAAGCAGAGAGTGGGGTGTGCATTCACATATTCAAGAGATATTTCACGGGGAAAGAACTGCTTGATCCCTTCTCATAAATGGGTATCTGTGTGTACTTCCCCCCATGAAGAAATGTTGTATAAAACCAAAAGAAGAAATACAAATATTTGGTATTGGTAGATATTTTTTTCTATCTAATTCTTCTTCTTTTAGAGGTTTAAAGGAAAAAAATTAACGTATTCCTTAAAATTAAGCCATACTAAACAATAATGACAAACAGTGTTTTGAAAAAATCCCATTACCCAAACACAGCTATTTTCATGATGGCATATTACACTCCAATCTTTTTCAGACACACATATACTAATATACACTCACATATATAGTCACAATAATTATGACTTTGAATTGCGCTGCTGACACTAAGAACTAGATGGCAAACACTTTTCATGTTTCTGAAACATGTTTACAATTATACTAATTGTAGTCCAACATCCCAACATGTTACTGAACCATAAACTATTTATTGCCTTTAGCTGTAAGACTGAACACTTGAATCTTCTTTTGTCTCAGTGTGTTTTGTTTTGTTTAGTTTTTTTGGTTTTGTTTTGTTTTTTTTGTTTTGTTTTGTTTTGTTGTTTTGTTTTGTTTTGTTTTGTTTGAGTGGAGGTCTCATTCTGTCACCCAGGCTAAAGTGCAGTGCCATTATCACAGCTCACTGAAGCCTCAAACTCCTGGGCTCAGGCAGTTCTTCCACCTCAGCTTCCTAAGTAGCTAGGACTACAGGTGTATGCCACTGCACCTGGCTAATTGTGTGTGTGTGTGTGTGTGTGTGTGTGTGTGTGTGTGTGTGTATGTCATAGACATGGGGTCTCACTGTGTTGGCCAGACTGGTCTCAAACTCCTGGGCTCAAGCAATACTCTCTCCTCGGCCTCCCAAAGTGCTGGGATCATAGGTGAGCCAAATACACAATCTGATGACTATTTATAATAATTATAATAATACATCTCAGTGTCAAATAATAATTTCAAGGGAATAACAAACCTTTGGTGAAAATAAGAGCTAAAACAATGTCAAGTGTGTAAGCTTCAAGGCTCTTGTAAACTTGCTGTATTTGGTAATTCATTAAATTGCTTATAAAAAACACATCTGTCAATGATTTGCCAAACTAAGGTGAGTAAAAAGACATACATAATAGATTCCATTTCAGGATTATTTACCTAAGATACTAGGATAACTCACAAAGCACAGCAGAAAATCAGCTGAACCTATATCAGAGTGGCACTTTTGTTTTTAATGGGCAACTCAGGCAGTTCTAATGAACTTAGAGAAGACATCACATTCTCCAGCACTGTAACTTCGCCAAAGTCTCAGTGTTCACTGGGTAGCTCAGTACTCTTGGCAAGAGTCCATAGATGAAGTGCTGCAAGAAACAATTCCCTGAATGTTTTAAGGATAGTTTTACATTAAAATAGTTTACTATATTTAAACATGTTTGGGTAAATTTAGAACTGTATATATAACATACAGATATGTGTTATGGAGAGATTACTATACTGTATTCCAAAGGTGTCTTTCTTCTGAGGCTTCCTAACTTCTCAATGCACATCTAAAAAAGTTTCACATGCTTATGCAATTGCCAGCTTCCCAGCTGTCCTCCAGATTCTTCTCTATGGCATATTTTAGGCAATACTAAAAGTAGCAGGGGCTGTTGGGGGGAGGACTTCAGGGGCCTCAGCCTTCAGAAAATATTTAAAAGAAAACTCCTGATACTTAAGGGGTTAGACCATTCAGCAGACATGAGGTTGCCACTGCTGGAGTTTGCTCTCAACTTTAAAAAGTGGCCAGCAGCAACTATGAAGAACTTTGCCAGACTTGGAGACCAGCATGTCACCTCTTCCATGTTTTTATTTGCTTGCCTTAACTTGTAAGGCCAATACTTTCTGAAGAACATCTGAAGAAGAAAAAGACATGGCTATCTACAGATCAGATACCATCACAGGAGAAAGTAGACTCCATTCCTGTAAAACTGAGGAAATTGTTCAGTTTTGAAAAACTGTACCATATTTCAAAGCTATGGTAAAGAAGTACCACTTTAAGAAAGTCCATGATAATTCTCTTTGTAATATTTATGTGGATGCAAATTTTCACATCTTCTGACAGGGCTACACTGAACAAAGAACCCAAAAGGACAGCCAAATTCTTTGGACAACTGGTCTTCAGCCATATCAAATATTGCTTGAAATAATTAAGCTGTCAGCAGGGTCTTGGAAATATTTGGACTATAAGAGTATCTGAAAGCCCTATTAGATTTCATGATAGTAAGTGACCCACACTACAATCCCTCATATTCTCCAGCAAGAACCAGAATGACCAAACGGGCCAACAAAATAATGTTCTACTTTCCATTCACCTTCATTTCTCTCTTGAACTTTTAAGTAACATTTTCATGGATTTTTAAAATCAATGCTTCAAAAACATATCAAAACACTTAAGAAGAAATGAGAACGGCTATGAGTAATTAGATGAAAAAAATTTTTAAATCTATGGAAACATTAAATGTCATGCCATTAGTCTTGGCTATCCATACACTTTAAATTTACAAGACACACACACACCGAATCACCATCTTACTTAGCTCTCAACTCTAAAACAAACATATTCAAAAGATAACACAAGTTAAAACTGCAATTTAAAACAATCTATTCAGTTAACCAAATTATTTCTTTCTCATTTTTCACTACCATTGAACCATTAAACATTTACCTTTTATTTTTGTACCAATTTTTATAAATAATTATATGGCCTTCATTTAGTTATATTTTTATGAAATCCCAGATCCTGCCAGGGGCTCAGGGACCCAACAACATCAGAAAGAACAATCTTTTACTAACTCAGGTAAACTAAAACTTATTTGACAGATGTCTTCAATGTGTTAGTGGAAAAAGAGCAACCCAAAATGATCTGGTTCCTCAGGTCACACACTTCATCTAAGATTCTCATTCATGGCTTAGAACTAATTAAATTCAATGGACAGGACTTTAAAGGAACTTCTTGTGGCAGAAAATTGCCAACAAGGAGTTAAAGCTTTAAAGGCACGTCTCATACAGTTTACATTTTCCAACTACACTCCCAAGCTTACTTTTAATTTCTATCTTGCACTTTCATTTATTAAATAAATGACGGAAATTCCTTCCAAGATTTTCTGTTTAAATATTTTGGATTTGCAGCCCACATTGCAGAGGCCAAACCATAGCTGGCATTGAGACGCTGAGTCTGACAGAGAGGTGTGGGCACATGCCACAGAAAGAGATCTCTGAAAACACAGGCACACCCAGGATTCCAGCACTGAGAAGCAAAGATGTATATTTATGGGCAAGCCTGAGCCATTTATTCTGTCCTTATGTCAGGAAATTACAAACATTCATTTCAGGAGTTTAGCAAGCTCTGGCCACCATGGGTCTGCTCAGTCAACCAGCCTCACACCTCTCAAACCACAACTGCAAAAAAAAAATCTCTTTAAAATACTAAAGCAGCCAATATTATAGGTCACCAGGCAGATTCAATGAAAGAAGAGATAAACTAGACACAAATAATTCACAAGTGAAAAGAATACAGTCACTTTCCTCCCATTCCTAAAAGAATGTAGTTTGGGGCTGGGAGAAATCCTGTCCATGTTTCAATTCTGGTTCTCAAAGCCTTCCAAGACCCACTGTGAATAAAAACTACCTCCCCTTCCAATGTGCCCTTCCTCACCCCAAATCACAATTCCACCAGCCAATGAATAAGGGGATATTTTTCTCCACTAGGTTACTTAGCTGGTTCCCAAAAGACTTCTTAGGACACTGAGTCAAAATAATGTTCAAGGAGATCATCCAATAAAAAGATATCTCTAGTTGTCATTAAAAGCAAGAACAAAGAACAGCAATATCTTGCTTGAAACAGCTCTGAAAGATTATTCTCTGTCAATGAGCCCAGATAAATAGAAAATAAGTAGCCAGAGATGAGGCTTCCTGAGAAGGTTGAGGTCCATCCTCTATGCTTACCTGATGACTCTAAAGCCAGGATTTCTCCACGTGCTATCCATAGACCACCTGCATCAGAATCAACTAGCTTACTGTGACAAAGTAAGACTTGACCAATCTTCCCAAACAGAATCTCCGGGGATGTAGCCTGAGGGCTTACATCTTTTGACAAGATCCCAGGGCCTATTCTGCACAGTAACCACTATCTAACTCAAACTATACTGCCAAAGGGTTGACTATTTTCTCCAACAGAAATCATGGACACAGTACATTAAAACACCAAGTTCCTACTGACAAGTGTTACTGATCATTGTACAGGCACAGACCCACTCACTTTATGTTCGAGGGGCTCAGTCTGAAAGAGGGAAGAGAAGGGGAGTGGGGTAGGGAAGGAACCAGTTGTTCTTTCAATGTATCAAGATTCTGGGCTATCAAGGCTAGCCCAGTCACTGAGAATTGAAATTGCCTGAGGAAAAAAAATCAAGGAACATGGATAATCCAAAAACTGAATAATCTGCCTAAGATAGCAAGAATCAAATGCCCTCGGGAAAAGTACAGAAAGGAAGGGATGAAGCCAAAATAAGAGAAAAGGAATCATTCTGCCTTTGGGGATCCAGTTATTTAAAGTCAGGGCTCCACAGACCTCAGCTCCTAGGAAGATGCTTTATCCAACATGGAGCTTATGAGAAAGAACATGTCAGAGCTGTCACCAGTGTCAGAGTTGAGTCTTATCATTTTAAATGGTGTTGACGTGCCACAGAGATTGAACAACCAGGAATGTGAAATGTGGGAAAAACACAGAGGCTGCTCTATCTTAAGGGCCTCCAGCCACTTGGAAACACAATACAAGATTATGAAGTTTGCAGAACGGATATGTGTTCTTGAAATGCTTGTGAAAGGCACCAGGTGCTAGCAGAGTAGAACAGCTGCAGAGGTTCTGAGGGTTTAAGAGGGATGGTCTACTTGTCAATGGGCATTTATTAGGTGCCTAAAATACAAGGCGTTTTGCTAGGAACTGTACACAAAGCAAAGTTCACCACATCTGACCTCAACCCTTGGTATACACACTGTAAGGCAACTTTAAAAGAAGACATCGGAGAGAGACAAGCAAGAGGTGTTTTCTGTGTCCATCAAGGTTGTCTCCACTACCTTGCTCCCCACCCTCTCCCAACCATCACCAATACAAAGGAAAGAAGTTGTCATTCAAACAGAAAGACCAGGCAAACTGGCAGGAAACCTATCCACACCGGAAACAAGAGTGTCACTATAGAAGAGAGCAACAATCCCTCAATTCCCTGTGTGGGGATGGCACGACCTAGGTTCACAGGGCACTTAGGATTCAACTGCCCCAGCTGTAGGCTGGTGGAAACCACTCTGAAATGCTTTTCCTATCAAATCAATCCATGTTCACTATTTACACCAAGCATTGAGGTCTCTAGCTGCAAGAACTACAGGCAGAAAAGTATTAGCCCTTCTAAAGATTTTCCTTGTCTAAAAACCTAAGTGTGAAGCAGGCATAAGAGGAAGTAAGAAGGAGATAATTTTACTTTTTTTTTTGTCACCTCAGATGCTAATAATGCATACAGTTAACTCTGCTCCAAGGCAAATTTTAAATTCCTGAATAGTCTTTCCATTACACCCCCCAAAAATTATCTCTACAAGTTCCCTGGGCTTTCCTTTGTGTGTTCTCAGAGAATACAAATTCCTTTGTACACTAGTGTAAACCAAACACAATTATGAAAGTAAACGCAGCTTGGTTAAAAGTCACATGTTACACTGAAATTTGCTTTGAAATGGAGAAAGAATTAAAATGGATAGATAGGTGGATAGAGAGGGTGCAAAGATGAACAGATAAGTGAGAAGGTAAGCCTGGTAAAATATTAATGGTAGAATATAGGTGATGAAGATAGGAGTGTTCACTATAAATTTTAACTTTGTTACATGTTTGAAAATATTGAAAGCAATTTTTAAATAATAGTGCTGCATTTATCTTAGAATAGTACAAGGGGAAAAACAATAATATAATATATTAAATAAAATAGCAGGTTATAAAACACTATATACAATATAATCCCAACTCTGTGAATATACAGTGCACACCAAAATATTAATTGTGGTTATCTTTTGGAGCTGGCATTATGAGTAACTTTTATTTTCTTCTTTGTGCTTTTCTATATCTTCTAATTTTTCTTCAAAGAGTATATATTGCTTTGTAATAAAAAATATATATAAACAACTTTAAAAAATCTGAAGCCAATCAAAATTACTACTGAGAATTATATGGACTATAATAAATTTTATTATAGTGAGGTTTTTGTATATAGATTCAACTCCTCTCATGGCAGATTTTTTTTAAAAGTGACTCAGTAGAACACAATCCTACACCCTAATTTTAACAATTAAGGCAAGAAAAATAGGGCAATGTGCCTTAGCAGTCAGTTCCCTTTAAGCAGATTTTCACATCAAATCCCCCAATATATATAATCCTACCAGTGCCATAATATCCATTTGGCCTACCACCAAAGGCATGACACACTCTCTATAGACACCACAATCCCTGACAACAGTGTCCTTGTGGGGGCTTCCTTTTGCCTTCACAAAAGCCCACAGCTGGCATGTTTATCCATGTCCCTCTGTCCAGTGCATATAGCACAATACCTATTTCCTGGCACAAGCACAGAGACACACCTGATAAGTCAAGTGCTGCAGCGAAAGCAACGTGATCTACTCTTGATTCCAGGTGACTGTGAGCAGATCACATAACCTCTAACTCTCAAATAGAGCCACTTGTCTCAGCATACTAAGACAAGCATTCTCCCTACATTCTTTTTGTAGCATTTTACGTTTTGTAGCATTATGGGTCTATGACACAGACATGCGATAATTCACTCACTTCTGGCAGAGAATTAAAGAAATGAAAAAAATAAGACTTTTTAAAAAGGATATCTTTAAGGATCCAGTGTTCAAAGATGATGATTTAAGAAAAGGAGAGAACGCTCACACATACCTTCAAGCTTCTTCTGATCCCCTGGCTACAGAAGCAGGAAGATTTATGGAAACCAACTCCATTAAAATAAGTTGTGTCCACAATATAAGCATAACCCAGGTAAAACCTTTCACTCTATGAGATTCCAATTTCAAGCGAGATTCCTTCAATACCCCACTTCTGCCTTACCAGGCATAGCTTCCCACACGCAGTACCAGTCTGAAGGAAAACCTTGTAAGCAGTTGAGCATGAAAATAGGAAGGCCACCTTCCAAGCTATAAAAATGACCACGGTCACATTAAGTTCTCCTGTAAGTACTATTGAACTGCTACCCTATGGCAGTGATCATCTTGTATGTCCTTTGCACTGTTTTTATTATTTAATTTATCTTTTGTGTTAGTGCATTATCGTTTCAATTACATAAATACTGAGAAACATCTATAAACTCCAACTCGGGAATTAACTGAATACTATTCCAGGGTAGCTGTTTCCAGCTTATGAGAATTCACCTAAGGAGATGGACTGTTTTACAAATATATGATAACCCTCTCCTCTGATATCTCATTTTGACTCAATTCAGCTTTGAATTGAGTACCACAAAATGAAGGCAAAGGAGAAAACACAGCAATGAGTAAAGAATACCTACTGCCCTACGGGATGTATACAAAAAGAAGAACACAAAATATCAGAGGTGATATAAAGTGTTCTGGCAGCTCCATGGAGTAAATCATATCCACAGCCTTGATGAAATAATAGAAAACAAAGTTGTCATGAAAAAATTACTTGAAATGAGCCTAGAAATGGAAATGACAATGATAGTAACTGTAGCCAACATTTACTGAACTACAAACAGTACCAGGTACTGTGTTTGGTGTTTCTGCATAAACGACTAACATTTAACCCCATGCCAAATAAGGACACAGGCCTGGAGAGTGATTTGCTGAACACTAAACAGCTGGTCACTGAATGGGCGCCAAATTGAGGTCTGCCTGCTCCAAAAGTCCAGCCTTAAGAAGCAGGGATGGAGGAAAAAGTAAACAGGAAGAGTAGCTGAGAAAAAAGGATGATGGTGGAAAAGGTAAGAGCAGAGAAGAATCAGGACAGAAGGCTCTGGACATAGTAACAGAAGAAGTACATTCATACATTCTAACATCATGGTCAAGTAATGAACACTCTTGAAAAAAGAACACAGAAAGGTACCAGAAAGCCAGTGTCCTCATAATGTTTAAAACGCATATATAAACTCTCTCCTTACACACTAAAATTTTTTAAATAGGCATTTTTACCAGCTTACCACATAAGGTCTGGTCAATACAACCTGTTATTATCAAGTTTTAATGATTTACTAATCTAAAGATCTGCACCACCCCTCAATGATCAAGTCAAAGTACACTTTTAGATGCAGACAATATCAATATAATAAGCAAATCAACAACAGAACCAACAGAATCTTTCAGACTTTCCTGACAGTGATTACAGCTATCCTTATATTTTTCAGGGGTAGCATACTGTTTAGGTTATGAGGAAAGCTACCCCATCATGTAAAAGTGCATCTTCTTTTAAAGTATATGCTTTCCCTTATAAATCTACTCCACCACTTCCTTTTCTGTAAATGACGTCTCTCAAATCCTCATTTCTAGTTCCAATACCTTCTCCGAGATCCCAGTCCTCATGGAGACCTATGTGATAAGACATTACTAGGGCTCACCGTTGTCTCCTTTCAGAGCACAAAAGCACTGTACTACCTTGCAACAGGCAGGGCCATGTGACTGGTTCTAGCCAACAAAACGTGAGCAGGATCAGAGCCTCTTCATCACTGAGGTGGGAGCCCCTGCACAATGCTCCCCTCACTCTTCACCTCCTGCCATAAGAGATGAGAGCTGATGGAGCCACAAGATGGAAGCAGCCTCAGTTGCTGTAGTAAGGACAGCTGACCTAGAGCATCTCCTACATCCACAGAGTACTTTGAGAGCAAGAAATACACTTTTGTGCTAAGCTCCTGTGATATGGGGGTCACTTGCTACCATACCACAGCCCAGCCTACCCTGACTGGTAGAACAAGCTTAGTGGATACCCCAGAATACTTCAGTGCCATCCAAAATCACATTCTCCACCTTCTTCCACCTAAATCCAGAGAAGTCTACCTATCTTCTATCTTGGTTAACCCCAGAATCTTAGATTCGATCCCTTTCCAATGCATTCCCAGTCCCATATGAAGCAAAAGGACAGAAGCAATTTGAAATTTGTATTGATGCTGATGAAAGTCTTAAGTAGAAGCCAAATTAATTTTAATAAGTAAACTTTTTAAAGTGACGGAAAATACAAAGAGGCCATCAGAGAAAATTTTACTTTGTTAAAAAAATAATAAGGCTCAATTATGAAGCCATCTATTTAGATATATAACTGAAACCTTTCCCTTACTGTAAGAAACTAACATTGCAAAAGGACATATCAACACTGAAAACATCAGAGTAGATAAAATAGGCACATACATGTGCTTACTTCTTTTAAGAGGCACATCACCACTACTCAGAACACATTGGAAACTGATACTTTTCACAAATATCACCTGCAACTTTAAAAATTAAAAGGTTAAACCCACAGAACTGCAATGCAAATATCAAAAGTTCATCTTAAAGGTCACTTATCTCCATTTTTTCCCACCCCTTCTTGAAAGGTGCTCACACATACTGGCTCAGAGAATAGCTGTGAAAGAAAATATAGACTGTGGTTTCATCAAACTTTTAGCATAGATGTGTTGCAAATTTCATTACCAGTTCCCATATCATACAAGCTACACACACATCAAGACAACCACTCCCATTAGTTTATGTACTAGTTAAGCAAACTGTCAAACTTTGAATAATGGATTTAAAATCTGAACTTGGAAAAATCTTTAATCTCCTTTCTGTGTTCCATAGTTATACTGGTAAATGTTTTCTTTTTATCTGAAAGGAAATATACTCATAATGACATACTTTTTAATTGAAAAAACTGAAATTTCAGTTCCTCTCGATCCAAATTTAAAATCTTAGGCCGGGCGCGGTTGCTCACACCTATAATTCCAGCACTTTGGGAGGCCAAGGTGAGAGGATTGGCTGAGCCCATGGGTTCGAGACCAACTTGGGAAACTTAGTGAGACCTCATCTCTACAATAAATCAGTTGGACATGGTGGCACATGCCTGTAGTTCCGGCTACTTGGAAGGCTGAAGCGGAAGGATTGCCTGAGCCCAGCAGGTCGAGGCTGTGGTGGCCGGGAGCATGACACTTGCCCTCCAGCTTGGGTGACAGAGTGAGACTCTGACTCAAAAGAAAAAAAAAACTTGCACCCTCAATATTCTAAGGCAAAAATTACCAAGTACTTATGCATTTAGATAATAAAAATGTTTTGGCTGGGAGCAGTGGCTCAAGCCTGCAATCCCAGCACTTTGGGAAGTCAAGGTAAGGGGATGGCCTGAGCCCACGGGTTTGAGAACAGCCTGGGCAACTTGGCAAGACCTCATCTCTACAATATATCAAAAACTTAGTCAGGCGTGGTAGCACACGTCTGTAGTTCCGCCTATTGGAAGGCTGAGGCAGAAGGATCACCTGAGCCCAGCAGGTCAACACTGGGGCAGCCATGAGCATGCCCACTACACTCCAGCCTGGGCAGCAGACTGAGACTCCAACTCAAAAAAAAAAAAAAAAAAAACTTAACTTAGATTCGCCCAAAAGGCAAAGCATGACTGATCTCTCCCACCCCACCTATTTCATCTCAAGAGTGTTAGTAATATGACAGGATTGCCCAACTTCCCTGCTGAACACAAGCACATATTCAACTGGAATGACTATTCTTCATTTCAACCACATGAGTCAAGAGGAAGTAGTATTAATTATTTATTGGTCAGCACACACTTATCAGGTACTAACCACATATGTGCACCTGTTTAAAAGGGTCATTTCTGTTCTAGAGTTTACATAGAGTTCATCAACCCTGGGAACAAAAAATAAGCCAGAGGTTCTGCCTTCTCAACCATGCTTTGTCCTTTTATTCTCCAGATCAGTGAGTTCTGGGTAATATTTGGTGGTAGGAAGTATTCCTGCCTTAAAGATGGGACTTCATATTTGCATCTGCCTTCCAATTTATTCTTATATTTTAATTTTACTTAGTTGTAAGTAGCAAACATATGTCTACTTCATAAAGCATCATCAACATCCTGTCTTCTGCCCCCAATTAGCTCATGGGAAGAAATCTGTACTAGTCAATGTGCTAAAGTAGAAAATAACCCATCGGTATAACTGTGTGCAAACACCTCCTCTTTCTGCACAGTGCGTTCATGTATCTATTTCTATGCCTGGTTCTGAAAGCAAAATTCAGACTCAAACTCACTGGCTCTCTTATCAACTAAGTCTTACACTATAATCAGGGCATGGATAAAGTGATGGGACCTTGAACTGAGATGAGAGAGGTCCTAGTTAACTGCCCCCTCCATCACAATTACTTTGAAAACTGACTTATTAATTGTTAGGCATTTTGGCTCCAGAGAAAGAGTGAGACATCTCAATTGAAACTAATTCCAAAAGACACCTGAATGGCACTTTTAAAAGTATCACTTTGGTCAACCATATCCTTTGTTCCTTTCACTTTAGAAGAGGTAAAAGAAGAAAGCTTGAGTCAAGAGACCACATACCTTCCTTTTATAGAAAGAGAAGCAGGTTGTAAGGCAAAAGAGTATCTTAATACCTTGTGCTTAGTAAACAGACTAAATGAATACATTCATTCAGTGAAGTGTTTGCATAAGGAAGTTACTGAAACTCACTGTTCTTGAGAATGTTTCCTCCCTACCTCACCTGCAGGAAAACAGCACCCACTTCCTCCCAGCCTTCATGTTCCCATCAATAAGCACTCCAGAAAAAGTTGCCTGCTCTGGCCCACCTCTCCACATCCCCACTGGCAACTCTCCTGACTCTCACTCCTGGGAAAACTACATAACCTCTCTGAGCCATGTGAGATATAAGGGACCTGGGTTAAATGTCTAAAGAGGGCTTGCAAGATAGTTGTTTAGAACACGCCTCAAAAAGAGCGCCAAGCTGCTGAAGAAGAACTCATCCCTGCGCCATGACTAATCTTCACCTATGCATTCACAATTCCAAAACAGTTCATAGTATAATGTTGCAAACTTTAGGTACCGGTCATGTTTCCAGGTCTTTTATTAAAAAACAGTCAATTAAAATGGCAAGTTACCCATGAAGACACTCTCCTTATAACACATAATATCATGACCAATATGACCCAACTACCCTCTGACCATCCTCTCCCTCTTGGTCCCCTTGTAGATATTCCCAGTGTTGCCAGTTTTGCATTTATCTTCCTGGTCCTTTTTTCTAGGCAATTATACACATATCTTTGAAACCACAGAAAAGATAAGGCATGTGAGTATAAACTCTAAAACAGCTATTCCAGAGAAGAATTTGCCTATATCAGTACTTAGTCATATTAAGTATATAACCACTCTATGATCCACTTGTCCTGTTGCTGGATATATCTCCTGGCCACTCCTCCTGTAGGTCCATGAGGGCACATACAGGGTGTTCCCTGCAGTGCTGTGTGTGTGAGAACCAGGAGTTGGAGGAAAAGATAAGAAAACTCACGGTAACAACAAATGTCTAAATACGCACAGCAAGGTACACGGATGGATTAACCCTAAGAACATAGTGCTGAATTTAAAAAGTGAGAAATAGTAAGTGCTAGAGCACAAAACTATTTGTATAGATTTAAAACACACACAAACCTCCTCATCTGCGATATAACTACACACACTTCACAGAATACCTGTGAAATGGTATAAAAACACTAAAATAGTACCCACTGCACTTAGTAAATATTCACTATTTTAAGCATTTAGTAAATATTCACTGTTAGATAAAAAGACATTCACGGTATACTATAAACTTTCTATTACAAAATTTATCATCCTTTCTCCTAAAGGGCTGTTTTCCCATTTTAAAAAATGTGTAAAAAGTCAGGCCCATCCAACTACTCAGGAGTTCAAGGCTGCAGTAAACTATGATCAGGCCATCACACTCCACCCTGGGTGACAGAACAAGACCCTGTTATCTCTGTCAAAAAAGAAACTTAAAAAAATTTAGAAGAGAATAAAATGCCATATTAAAAATTACTTAGAGTTGGGCTGGGCATGGTGGCTCATACCTATAATCTCAGCACTTTGGGAAACTGATATGGGAGGATTGCTTAAGGCTAGGAGTTCGAGACCAGCCTGAGCAACATAGCATGACCTTCATCTTTACCAAAAATACAAAAGCTAGCTGGGCATGGTGATGTGTGCCTATAGTTCCAGCTACTTGGGAGGCTGAGGCAGGAAGAATCGATCACTTGAGCCCAAGAGGTTGAAGTTGGAGTGAGCTGGCATCCTACCACTGTACTCCAGTCTGGGTGACAGAGCAAGACATTTTCTTTAAAAAAAAAAAAATTGCTTAGAGTGGTTACCTCTGGAAGGAATATTTATGTTTTTAGCTTATTCTCTTTGCTTGGTCATATTTCTACAATGAGTATATATTACTTTAGAATTTTCTTTGGTCTTTTAATGCTCATTTCAAAATGGTTCATGACTGAAAAAAAACAGAAACAGGGTACCTGATCCCAAACCAGGTGAAGTGAGGACCAATGGGAGGCCCAAACTTCACCTGAACGTAGACCACTTATGAACCTAATCCTGACTTGTACATCTTTAAAATAAAAAATATATATTAAAAAAATAGAAACCACCTAAAAACAGATAAATAGCTCAATTATGGTATATACGATAACAGAGTATCCCACAGCCACTTTTTTGTGCATGTGAGAAAATAGCATAATGTTGTGTGGGAGAAACCAGGCTCTGAAATCATCCATGCAAAGACCTGAGAAGGCCTTGGACAACGGTGACCAAGTAGCCTGGACTCTGGAGCCAGCCTACCCATCTCCACATCCTACCCTGCCACTCAACTTCAGGCAAGTCACTCATCCTCCCTGAGCCTCAGTTCATACCTGTAAAACAGGGCTGAAGATAGTGCTTGTCTCAAGGGTTACTGTAAATAAATGTAAAAGATGCAAAAATAACAACAATAACAAAAATGCATAGGATCCACTAAAAAGTGGGTGCATTTTAGCTGTATAAATTATGACCCAATAAAAGTTGATTTTGAAATACATGCATGCACACAAATGGTTTTGTACTAAATCCATTTATAATATCCAGAATAGGTAAATCCTTAGAAGCAGAGAGCAGACTGGGGGTTGCCAGGGATGGAAAAAGAGAGAATGGAGTAACTCTTTAATGGGTATAGGGAGTGACGGAAATGTTTTGGAACTAGACAGAGATAGTGGTTATGCAATATTGTGAAGGTACTAAATGCCACTAATTTTTTCACTTTAAAAGGGATAATTTTATGTTATGTGAATTTCATCCCTGAAAAACAGCATACAAAATAATAACATGTTTTATAAAAACATATACGGATTAAAGGATATACATAAACATTCAAAAAGGTTGACTATGGGGGAAATAATAAGTAAGGAGAATTAGGACAAATGAAAGTCAAAAAACAAAGTGACATAGGATAACTTTGAGAAAGGTCCTGCCCAGACCACTGATAACAGTAGGCCAAGAACTGAGGTGAGGTTGCTTCAATCCTCTACACTGGAAATCCAGAACACTACATTGGTTTGCTGCCCTTTTTTGGCAGCAACTTTATTCTTCACTTTGTCATTTGCTGGTTTTACCCAGTGGTATACATCTTAAGAGTTCTCTTCATGTCAGTACATAACAACCTTTTGTCAGTCTGTTTTGCAGCTCTAGGGATGTACCATGTTCTCAACTTGCTTTACTCAAGTTAACCAAACATAATAGGTCAATTAATGAAGGATCAAAAATGGTATACAGAGATTTAAAAGGCTACCCATTGAGTACTATGTTGACTATTTAAGTGATGGGTTCATTAGAAGCTCCAACACCAGTATCACACAGTATACTCATGTAATAAACCTGCACATGTGCCCCCAGAAGCTATACATTTTTTCAAAAAGGATATGTAACTGTGTATACCAAAAGAAAACCCTATTCTGAAATAAATTTAAATTTTAGAGGTTTTTTGTTTGTTTGTTTGTTTGTTTGTTTGTTTGTTTGAGTTGGAGTTTCACTCTGTCACCCAGACTGGAGTACAGTGGCCGCTCCGGGCCACCGCAGCCTCAACCTGCTGGGCTCCGGCAATCCTTCTGCCTCATAGAGGTTTTTTTAATGCATTCTTCATAGCCAAACTGTTCCCAGAAGCCACTGGCACACCCTGCCCCCCATTTCCACATCCTCCAAACTGAGGTTGATTTAATTTGATTTTACGAGGGAAAAAATGTTAGCTGGATAAGAGTTCATTGTATGCTTCTTCGCTCCAAGATGACCCTTCCCTAAGCCCCGTGACCACCTGGCCTGGCTGCTTGGTATTAAGTTTAAAGGCCTGGAATTGGTTCAGAGAATACACACAGCATCAGTAATAAGTCTGTGAAGCTCGCCTTGGACTTTCTGACTCCTCCAACTACCATGGTAAAAACCCTACTTGTTCTGGATCTATTTCATCTCTTTCCCAAACCCCAAATACCAACATGTCACCTGCTCAAATTTGGTGTATCTTACAGAGTTCTCTGAAATTCTGTTTTCATCAAAATAAACTAAAAGCTGCCCTTTTTAACAATTAGTCACAAATGTTAGTTGCCTCAAGATGACATAGGACAGACAAACCTGACAATTGTGAAGAAATAGCAGCTGGAAAGAATCACATGAGAGGAAAGGGGGGGAAAGGGAGAAACACTCCCTTCTAGGCTAAGTAAAGACTTGCATTTTAGAAACCTAAAATAAACCTTTTATCAGAACTGGAGTAAAGGTCATCATCACTTTAGTACTGGGTGGATAATAGAGACACCTCTCAAGTGCACCTTGCCCTGCTCCCAGGAGAGACCAGAGAGGGGGCTCCATGCGGGTGCTAAGGGTGCTATGGCACCTCTAAGGACTGGGTAGTTATACAATACAATTATGTTTTTTGCATAGCATCCCTCCCACAAGACATTCCAATCAGCTTCACAAAGGGAATCATTCATAGAATGGATAAAAGCAAAGTGAGGAAAAACTTTGTAGCTGGAAGAAAAACAGTCCAAAATGGTCAGGGCTCCAGGCATCTCCCCCCTAAGCCCTCTTCTCCCCACCCAATATGAGGGCTGCAGGAGAAAAGTGCAAGGTAACCACAGGCACATGGAAGGTGAGGAGCAAACTCAGTCAGAGGAGACAGGAAAGGCTTCCAGAGAAGGTACATCCTTATTCTTGGCAAAGGTAGAATCATCTTCTGTCAACCGACCTGGGGTTGATTTGGGGTTTTTGTTTTTGTTTTGTGTTGATTGAGGCCAACTATTTATTCTATTTGTTAAATAACAAACACAAGTAGCAAAATATTTTTCTAATTTACGACTTACCAGTCTAATTTATTTTGACAGAAACAGAAGCATACCTGCACACCAAGGCAAAAGTTGTATTTGGCTGTTTAAAGATCTCCTTGGAATTCCTGCAAGAAATTCCTGGGTCTGGGCAGTCCAGAAGAAGGAGCTAAATGTCTTTTTTCAGTTACATGAGTCATCTAATGAAGTGGCAAATTGCCATTCTCAGCTTGGGCAAACCTTACAGAATTTAGGCAGAGAAACGTTCTAAGTTGCCCTCGAAAGAAGACATTGCTCTTGTGCTTTCAACCTTCTAAAAGCAAGGCTAATGCCACCACCATATCTCTTAGGAGTGGATGATCTCAGGAACAGGAGAAGACTTTGATCTCCTGAGGAGGTCTTGGTTACCCTGCTCTGCACCAGCTACTCCCCCAGGTTGGTGACTACCTACATACCTGCCCCTTTCTTATACCAGCAAGCTTTACCCAACAAACCTCCTGGGAAAGAGGCTTTTTAAAAAGTCAGCCTGGAGCCCAGAAGGGAACTGTTTGGGGTATGGACAGCTCTAGTTCTGGGTTCTTAGCAGCAGCAGCTATGCTACGTCAGATAAAAGGCATTCTCTCAGGTCTGCTAAGTTGTATTCCTATAAACATTAACTCATGGAGACCTGAATATACACAAAACCAAAATTGGTGATTGTGTATTTCCCTGAAGCTCTACCAGTATCTTCAAAAGCACCCACCTCTCCCAAGTTATCAAAGAAGAACAATCCACAAAGAGTGCCTGGGAGGTAATGAGTTTAAATTCCTTAAGTCACACAGGGAATGCATTCCATTTAGACCCACCTGTTCAATTTCCTGTGGGCTTTCATTATAGGAGAAGGAGATTCAGCAAGAGTTAGAAACTCCCATGATCACAGAAAGGCTAGTTTCAGGAGGCAGGAAGGGACAAATTAACTGTTCAACTTTTTACTTACAGTAGTAACCTCTACCATCTTCCTACACAGAAGAAAAATAGATCTGGAAAAATCAAAGAATCACATAAACTCATATTTCAGAAACTTTTTTATTATGTGAAGATTATTCTATCCCCTGCCCCACTACCCACAAAAATATATAGTCGTCCCTCGGTATTCATGGGGAATTGGTGGCAGGACCCCCTGCAGATGCCAAAATCTGCAGATACTGAAGTCCCTGATATAAAATGCATATAACCTATGAACATTTTCTATTTATATCCTTTAAATCATCTCTAGGTACCTATAATACCTAATGCAATATAAGTGCTACGAAAATAGTTGCTATGCTATATTTTTAAGGAAAGAATGACAAGAAAAAAGTCTGTACATGTTCAGTACAAATGCAACCATCCAATTTTTAAAAAATATTTTCAATCTGCAGTTGGTGGAATTCATGGATACAGAACCCATGGGTATGAAGAGCTGACTGTACTTGTGTCTAAAAAGGCAACCCTGAAGCTATACATGTTCAATGGAGGGGAAGAAGCAAAAAACATAACTATTAATTCCAAGATCATATCTGTGTTCGCATCATGATTTAGACAGAAACAGCTTACTGGCAGCTAATCACTTACAGTCTCTCTACTTTGAAGCTACTAGGCTATGTTAGGAATCATATAAACATCTTTTAATACCATGTCACCATTAAGAAGGCCACAAATAGAAATTACAGGTCCGATTGTTGCTGATGGGAATCGCAATAGGAGAAGGATTTAAACAGTACCAGCCCATGTAAGTTGGAAGAGGGTGCCATCAACTAGCCCTGTGCCCTACCCAACAAAGCCTCTCTCTTCTGAATCATTGGCACTGCTGCCATCACTTACTGAGGCCCATGGGACAGAAGAGGTGAATGTCCAGATTAGACAAGCAACTTGTACAAAACCGCAAATGCTGAGAAAATTCCCAAATGAAATGCCTGGGAAAGTTCCCTTTCACAGTATTCACATGTCTCCTCTTTCCCAGGAAGCAGACTGGACACAGTCCTATCATCAAAAATAGTCACTGTAGGGCACAGTAGAATGCACACTAGGGTAAGGGTATAGGACAGAGATACTCAAGTCCAGTACTCTTTCTCTAAGACAAACGCTCAACAAAGGTGGTTTTGCTAGAGCAAGGGCCAAAGTCCCCTAAAGAACACAACAGTCCTGAGAGAAACTCCTGAACATTAGAGTGAGAAGGCTCAGAGACAAAATCTAAGTGGTGTCACATTTCTCCAAGGTAGTTCCAAGCATAGAGAGCAAAGGCACAGAATACACTTCTACTATCCCCCTCAATAAAAAAAAAACAAGTTCCAAAAGGTCTAGACTCTAAAAGAGAGGTAAGGAAAGCCAGAATTGGACACAGAAAAAACGATTAGGAGATTCAAAAGACTGGTGGATGTCCATGCAGCCATTCAACAAATAATGATCAGCTCCCACCAAGTGGCCTGAACTGTGTTAAATGTTACTCAGGATATAAAACTCAAGACAGACATGCATCTTCTCTCCAGGAACTTAAAAGTTATCCAAGGGCAAGCTTTATGCCCACATTGCTGCATTACACAGATATAAGTGTTTTCCCTAAGAAATATATGAATCAAGAATTTGGACTGGAACCTTGAAAGATTCATATAACATGTATATTAAGAATAACAAAGCCCTATCTATCACCATATACAAAAATCAACTCTAAATGGATCAAAGACCTAAACTTAAAACCTCAAACTATAAGAACCTTTGAAAACGCAGGAGACACCCTTACAAAAGTCAGAGTAGACAACTAATTCCTGATCAAAACCCCAGATGTCCATGCCTTAAGAGGAAGATAGAAAAATGGGACCTCATTAAGCTGAAAAGATTCTTCAAAGCAAAAGAAGCCATCAAGAGAGCAGCGAGACAGTCCACAGAATGGGAAAAAATATTTGCCAACTGTATATGTGACAAAAGCCTAACATCCAGGATTTACAAGGAACTCAAATATGCTGAAAGGAAAAAACAAACAGCCCCATTAAAAAGCAGGCAAAAGACATGAACAGTCATTTCTCAAAAGAAGATATTTGAGCAGCCAATAGACACATGAAAAAGTGCTCAGCCTCACTCATCATCAGAGAGTGCAAATCAAAATCACATTGCGATACCACCAACTCCAGTAAGAATGGCCATCATTAATAAAACAACAGATGCTGACATGGATGCAGAGAAAAGGGAATGCTTCTACACCGCTGGCGGAAATGCAAACTAATTCAACCTCTATGGAAAATTGTGTGGCAATTTCTAAAAGAGCTAGAAATTGACCTTCCATATGACCCAGTGATTCCCCTACTGGGAATATACCCAGAGGAATTCAAATCAGTCTGCAAAAAAGATACCTGCACACACGTTTACCAGGCACTACTCACAAGAGCAAAAACATGGAACCAACCGTGATGCCGATCAAAACTGGACTGGATTTTTAAAATGTGGTACATATACATAATGGAATATTACTCAGTCAAAAAGAAGGACAAACATATGGACTTTGCAGCAACTTGGATGGATTTAGAGTCTATAATACTCAGTGATCTACCACAGAAACAAGGAACAGAGTACCACATATTCTCACTCATAAACAGACCCTTAACATTTACCATAATACTATAAGAAAGGAATTGACAGTAGCAGGATACTGCCAGGATGGGAGTGGGGGAGGGAACACAAAATCAATAAGGGTATCTGATCTCAAACCAGGCAAAGTGGGGACAAAAGGGAGGCCCAAATTTTACCTGTACGATGTCCACTTGTATATCTAATCCTGAATTGTACATCACAACTTTAAAATAAAATATTTTTTAAGAAGACATGAGATGACAGTATTCCAGAATATAGGCAGGAGCACAAGCGCAACAGAGGCCAAAAGGTGGGACAACCCATTTATTTTTAAAAAGCAGGAAATAGTACTGTGGAGGAGTAAAGAAAGATGACTTGAAAAAGCGGACTGTGGCCTGATCACTGAAAGGCTTAAGTAAGATGCAAGGAAAAAAAAAAAAAAGAAATATATATATATATAAAAAGCTCTCAAACAGCAAAGATAAATCAGGGCAACAAATATCAACTGCCCTATCTTTGAAATGAAATCAAACAGAGTAGTAGAAAATTTGGGATGCTTTGTGCTTTTTTTTTTTTTTCTGTTCCTTTTCCACCAAGCACTGTCTGTTTAGCAAAGAAGTGGTACCCAATTAGTTTCACAGATGAGCAGAGTCTCCATGTACCCAGGAAAGCAACACCAATCCTTAAGGGACAGTGACCTTGACCGGGCAGTGAGTGAAGAAATGTCCAAGCAAAATATCAACTCTCACCAGCCCAATGTGGTACCTAAAATATATTAGAGGTCCAACACATCCCTTATGTCCAGGAAATAAGGGGAAAAAAAGAAATATTTCAGATATTTTGGGTGTTCAGATAGTTTCCATATACACATAGTTCTCAGTTCCTTGGTCAAAAGTCTTGCAGAGTACAGGTAAGTCAGACATTTGGGGTTTTCTTCCCACCCCAGATAGGAGGTCTGTAGCTTTGTCCCCCTCCCTGGGGAAAGAAAAGCTTTTCCTGCAACTTCTTTTATTGTCCTCCTACTAAATCATAGAGGGTTGTTTACAGTCTCCTCTGTCCTTCTACTGTCCAAACCCAATGCTAGGCAAACAGATGCACTTAAAGAAAAAGAAAACTTATCTAACTTATTCCTGATCTTCTCTCCAAGTGTCTGGAGCAAGCAAGCACTCCTCTCAATGCAAAACCAAACAAAACAAAACAAAAAAAACCTCTTGTCTCACAATTGCTTTCCTAGCAATCTCAGTGTAACAGTCCAGGTTTAGGAACTGAGGAAGCCATTTATTACAATCAACCTTCAAAAGGAGGAGACTGTGTTCACAACTTCACAGATGACTTCCAGGACCTCCCAAGTTACCTTGATATTAGGAAGAAGGAGGAGTCAAGTTCCTTTAACCTGCTTTGCTTGCTTTCATTTTTTTAATTTGCTAATTTTGAGTTGCAAGTTTGCCTTAAAACTTTATTATCCAAGCATTATTTGTTTATCTTACTATATTTGTATATCTTAACCCAAAACATAATGGCATGCTAAGGGGCATTCTCCAAGGAAAGAGATGTAGAGCCTTCCATTACTTGTGTACTTGAATAATGATGATAATCAAGGTGGCTCTTTGTTGACAAGCTTTAATGTGAAAAAAATAATGAAATGAAACTAAATGACTCAATTAGCAACAGCAGTAAATGTCAAACAAAGCTGAGAACTTCTCTGCTGAGAAACTAAACAGATGCTGTTAGTTTACCTAGTGAGAGTTCTCCTGGGATAAAGAGAAAACCACTCCAAAGCAGTATAAGAATAATGGTTAAGAGTGATTTAGGGGCTTTGGAGCGAGAGAAACCCAACCTGACCCTAGCAAATTTTGTAAATCTTTAGCCTTCATTTTCCTTGTTGACTTGATATGAGTATTAAATGAGATATGCATGTAAAGTCCTTGGCAGAACAGTTATTAATCATTGATGAAGTGGAAGAGATGACTAACAACTTTGAAACAGCGATTTTCTCCCAAAACGATTACACATATAGTCAACACCAAAAGAGATGTCAAAATCAAAGGCAAGTCACTGCTAGTGAATCAAAAAAAACAGAGCATAAAATCAAAGCCAATATTTCCAGGGAAAGTTCTGGTTCCAAACAGTTCCCTATTAAATGACTGCTTAGCTTCTTCTGGATGAAAATGGTTTTTTATTTGAAAGTATGAAAGGTAAGTATGTATGTGTCTAATAGAGGAGATTAAAATCATATACACTGCCTCATTGGCCAATGAAATCACACCTCTAACTAAATCTAGACTGCATTCAAGGGTCATTTTTTAAAGTGGGCTGCTTCATACAGTATTTTTGTAGTAAAATGTAGAAATCTTTGGCTCTGAATGCTGATTTAAAAGACAGAATCAGAAATAATGGAAAATCCTTTTGTTTCCTGAGTCTTTCTTTTGCATTGGAATTATTCATTTACTTGGTTATATCGTAGTGAACTGATGGTGTTCTCAGCACAGGCAGGCAAGGGAACACGTGAGCAGAATGATGGGAAGTAAAAAATTCCACTACAACCAGGATACCTTTGTTCAAAGGCACAACTAGATTAAATTCATATCCTGTGATCATTTGTTGAGTTCTTAGAACAATGGTAAATTTAGTTACTGGGAACAACAAAAAAACCATTGTTTCTTTTCATTACTTCTCTTCCTTGTTGAAAGTTTAAACACTGGCTGTCTAAGAGTCCAGTGCATACAAGATAAAAGCATAACATCAATAATGCCAAAAAAAAAATATGCACACGCTTACATGTATATTCAGTTAGTGTTGGCATTTAACTCATATTTGTACAGGTAGCACTAAATTCAGAAATTGCTTTTACAAACAGAATTGTCAAGTTTGATCAAAACATTAGTCCTA
Organism: Carlito syrichta; assembly: GCF_000164805.1. Taxonomy (NCBI): domain Eukaryota; kingdom Metazoa; phylum Chordata; class Mammalia; order Primates; family Tarsiidae; genus Carlito; species Carlito syrichta. Next base: position 164,169 of record NW_007071031.1, on the reverse strand, counting down.
TCTCTCACTATAATTCTGTCTTGGAACAAACTTTACAATACGTAGTAGATGGCTAGAATTTAAACGGGACCTGAAATCCCTTCCTTTAGTATTGACAGTAACTACGGGACATGCTGTTGATGAAAGACAGGACTTTGGAGATGGGGTGATTAGTTACATACCTCCCCTGGAGAATGACTTCTCTGGATTAATTCTGTCTGTTCTCTGTTTCTCTCCTTCAGACTTTCCAAGTTCCTGAAAGTCACACCCCAAAGGGAGCTTCCTCCTGATATCACCTAGATGTGGCTCCACATGCTGGAGTTTAACAAAGACCCAATAAATAGGTGCAGGATAATCAATCTATCCTCTGGTCAAGTAAAAGCAGGGAGATTTAAATTCTGACCTTCCACCAGTTCACAGTTGCTCAGATCTTTCTAAAGGATAGACTTGACACTCTCCCCACCCTCTGCTTCATGATTTGAGAAGCACAGCTCCACTTTTCTCTAACATGTAAGGAATGAAGACTAAACCTGACTTTTTTTTTCTTTTATCCAAATTCCTAACTAAGAAGTTGGAGAGTCACGCCTGATAAGGACTCACCGGACAGGGTTTTATTACCCTATTACCCTATATGCTAAAGTTTGTTTTTCAACCTGACTCTGGCATAACATCACATAACAAATAAAAAGAGAATCAAAGTATTTTATAGCCCTGCAAAGCTGTCTCTTGGGGACTCCCAGACTCAGGGACCCTTGTAAGACACTTATCTATCCTCTCTGAAGTCTGTCACATGTAGGACATCATCTACATATCTACAAACCTGGAGTTTTCTGCCTCCCTAATCTCAGCAAAACATCTCTTCTACTGATTTCCAAAATTCCTTAGATAAAAAACCACAAATTACCAGTCAAGAAATCTTTGAATCCACCTATGATCTGCTGTCCTCACTCCTCCCACCCTGTCCCCACCCCCACCCCTGCCCTCTTACAAATGTCACTCCTTCTGGGGCCAAATGAAAATCTCACATGTATTGATTTAGGGTTTCTTGTAACTTCTGCCTTCCTTAAAGTGTTTATAACCAAACCACCATTCAACCACCATGGGCACACATTCTCAGAACCTCCTGAGGATGGATGTTCTCAGGCCTAGGTCCTCAATTCTGGTTCAGAATAAACCATCTTAAAATATTTTACAGAGGTTGGCATCCTTTTATCAACAGGAAGAACCTTCCTAACCCACACAGTGCTTTGCACTACCTGCCAGGAGATTTCAGCCATGTTTAAAGAGTGGTGAATTTGCATCTTTATCTTTCTTTTAAATGTTTAACAGTCTGTTGTTTTGGCTGAATTTTCTAATCTAGTTTCAATGTTGGGACACACATGAGCAAAACTCTATGGAGTTTTCCCTTGGTGTGGAGATCTCTCTGTGCCGTAATGAAATGTGAATCCACTGCCAGAATTCTTCTGTGTCTTCACAGTTGTCAACACTTTAGCATTAATGCTAGTAACTATTCTCAATCTCTCAGTGTCCCCATCATTGATTTAGGCAGAAGACAGGCCATGAGGACTGGTGCTTTATGCACTTACTGATCAATTGTATTTGCATAAAGAAAGGATGAGAGAAGGGACAGTAGAGGGCATTTTTAGAAGAGTTCCATCTTTTCATATCATCTCCAGAACCCTTTCTACTAGTGTAGAATCATTAATTATTTTGAGGACTCACAAAAAGTGGTTTAGAATGTAGGCACCTCTGTCCATAATTTTCCTATTTGTGAAATGCTTTTAAAAGTGCTTGAATTTCCATAAGATTAATCCTTTCTTAACCCCACATAAGTAACCTGTTAAAATGTTAGATAAATATGTAAAACAGTATCACCAAAATATAAGGTTTGGAGGGAGAGCCTTTATCTATCTTAATTACCATATAACAGGTGCTTAATTAATATTTATAGAGTGACAGTGACTTCTCAATTAGCCACCCAACAGATGGGTATACTGATGTGGAAAATACAAATTAGAGCCTTCATCCACTAAGAACTTTCTATGCAAAATAGGAATAACAGTACTTGCCTCACTGGGTAGCTGTAAGGACTAAAGGAACTAACTATGAAAAAACTTTTAGCATTCTGGGAGGCCAAGGTGAGTGGATTGCCTGAGCCCGTGGGTTCGAGACCCGCCTGGGCAACTTGGTGAGACCTCATCTCTACAATAAATCAAAAATTAGCCAGGCGTAGTAGCACGTGCCTGTAGTTTCAGCTACTTGGAAGGCTGAGGCGGAAGGATCACCAGAGCCCAGCAGGTCGAGGCTGCAGCCACTGCACTCCAGTTTGAATGACAGAGTGAGACTCCAACTCAAAAAAAGAAAAAAAACTTTTAGCTTAGGGGCTGACAGAATAACTTCTCAGTGTTAAATGCTATCATTATAATCATCATCATCATTATTTACTATGCATTACACATGCATGTTCTTTAATTCTTAAAACAACCCTGGCAAGGCCAATATGATGGTCCTGATTTGGATGATGAAATGCCACGGAGCACAATGAGGTCAAGTAACTGGCTCACAGCCACAGAGCCAGTAAATGATGCTACTGGGCTCAGAACCAGGGCCTCTGGACTCTCAGCTCCAATTGCCACGTGACACCACTTTAAAAATAGGGACCTTTCTTCTAGAAATTCACTCCTTGTCCAGAAGTTTGAGAACCCTAAAGGCATCAGATAGCAAAAGGAAAGCAGGCAAAGGGAATTCTGGGAAGGATGAGGGCTTTGCAATCAGATATGACTGTGTGACGTCCAAGTATCCACCTCCCAGCTTGTAAACTGAGATAATCACACCAACCCTCACAGGAATGATGAAAGGATCAGACATAAAGTATGTTTAAGTAATTGGTCCAGCCCTTAGCACACAGCAGGTGCTCCATAAGTGTTTGTATCAGAATCATTTTGGCAGCTTGAATCACTTTTAAAAGTCCTCATGATATACAGAAAAAAACCCTTCCTAGAATTTTGATTCTTAACACTTTTTTCAAAGACCACTGTGTCTAAAGAGATATAATAAAATTCCTCCCCAGAGTCAATTAACTTCTATTATTTTGTTGTGTATAATTTTACACACATATACACACAAATATATATTTTGTCTCTATACACATAGAGAAAAAAGATAATATACCGTCACATAGTCTATGTATAATCATATTTCAATACACTTCAGCATTTATAAGAGAAGAAAGAAAACAATGTAATAAAAATAAACCAAAAGAGAAAACAATAGGAAATTATTTTTTTTAAATCCACTTTTTTAGAGCACTGTTACACAAAGTGAGGAAAGGGCATGTATACATATATCATGTGTTGGTGAGACCCATAGCATTCACAAAAAGGGGAGAGGGAGTAAACAAAGAAGAATAGAGCCAAAAGGGAAACTGGATAAACTTTCTATTTAAATCTGGTAACCAGATAAATAGTCAAACCTATAATAAAATTACAGTAGGAAAAATCACTTTATTATTGCACAAAATGAAAACGAAAATAAAGCACATTTACAAACACACTCTAAGCCAGGCACTAGGTGATTTTCAACTCTCCACCAAAGCAATCAAATGGAGATTAATATGCCTATCAGTTAAAACCAGGCTGTCAACATAAAAGCCTTCAATTACACATGTCCTTACCAAAAAGGATTTAAAAGTTTTTTCTCTCAAATAATAAGAAGCACTGCTCAGTCTTTAATAAAATAATAACATTTAATTTTACTTATGTGCTGAAAAGGCATTGTTAAGCAGATTAAAACACAGAATTCAAGACCACCAGAAGAAACTTTCCAAAATGCAATCAGACCATGTGGTTGTCTCTTCAAATATGTAGTTGTTCGTGCTTCTTTTACCCAACAAAAATGTGTACAAAATAATAATCAAAACAAGCTTTTGGTAAACAGGAGCTTAAACACTGCCTCTCAAATCAGATTACATTTCAAAGGATCTGGAACCAAGCTAGGGCAACACTTTATGAACATAGTTCTCATTTTAAAAAGTAACAGGGAAACTACCCTTTGAGATTCTGAAGGACACAAGCATCAAAATTAAGGGTTCAGCAGTTCAAGAGTCACTGAAACATTCTGTCCACTGGCTGCTGCTTTGAAAGTGAAGCAAATGGGGTTCAGGCGGCAGAAGAACAGGAGGAAAAAGGGTATTGGGTGGGTGATGACCATCAGGAGGAAAACAAAACATCTTCAAGAATTCTTCCAGAGATGATAATTAGCAATCTTTTATCTCTGAAATACTGGACCACCAAACACATCATAAAATTTGAGAGGATCAGATAGATTCTCTTCCAAATATTCATGGAGAAGGTACTGCTGATAAACTATTGACAAAGGAAAATGAGTTCTTCCAGTAGCATCAGGTTCCAGGTATATTTCTCAGAACGTCACCATCATTACATAAACAGGATGAGCTATTTCAAAGTACTTTAAATCCAGCAGAAAAGGCAACACCATATCTCAGGATTCAGGTATCAGTAGTTCACAATTTAAGACAATTTACAACTGAAACTGGGCTTAGGTTTTCTCAATTGACATTCCATGTGGGAAAAGGGATGTTGCTTCCTAGGAAAATATTTGAAAAGAATAAACTGCTAAACTGCTTTACAAGTTCATCGTGTGTGTGTGTGTGTGTGTGTGTGTGTGTGTGTTAAACAAAAAAGTACCTCAGATCAGGTTTACATTTTGCTGATTAGGGTGATATTTTCATTTCCTGTCTCTGTTTCTGTCTCTCTTTAAAGGTGGCTGATTACTTACCTAATAACTTTACATAAAACATCAACTTGTGGTACCTGTCACACTGTGGTTCCTTCCTAGGCAGGCACTTCCAATGTTATGCCCTTATACAAGGAAGGTGTCTGAGTTTAGGGCAGTCAGGTGTCGTCTTAGGAAGGGATCCTGATAAAAACAAGACGCGCAATCCTTGGCATTAAGATTGGAAAGAGAGCCGGGCTCGGTGGCTCAGCTTGTAATCCCAGCGCTATGGGAGGCCAAGGTGAGTGGACTGCCTGAGCCCAAGGGTTTGAGGCCAGCCAGGGCAACTTGGCGAGCCCTCATCTCTACAATAAACTTAAAAAAAAAAAAATCTGCCGGGAGTGGTAGCGCATGCCTGTAATTCCGGCTACTTGGAATTCTGAGGCGGAAGGATCGCCGGAGGCCAGCGGGTCGAGGCTGCGGTGGCCGGGAGCGACCACTGCACTCCAGTCTGGGCGATGGAGTGAGACTCCAACTCAAAAAAAAAATTAGGAAGAAAGAATCCAGCAATTAGCAGCCCTGGTTGTGGCTAAAAGGGAAAGAAGAGAGAAGCTGGATGGGCCACAAGGAGCCAAAATTCGGACTACGTAGCAACTACATGACAGAGAAGAGATGCACAGACAAGCAGGTAAGGCAGCCAGACAACAACAGAAAAAGAAGCAGATAGACATGAACAAGGCAAACATACACTGGTTGACTAGTTATGCTAAGGTTAGAGGATCCAGGTTAATGAGGTTCCAAAAATTCCTGACACTAAGGACTTGTCACTTCCAGGCCTAGATGGTCAACTTTTCCTGGGCTGTAGCAGAGCCTGGGGTTATGGATGAGATTCCTGTCTCTCTATTCCCACATCTCTCTTTATAAAGAATGTCCCATTAATTGAGTAATTTTAGTGAGCCCCTATTCCTTGTAACCTGAAGGGCATATTAATTAATTTTGTTATATTTTAGAATCCAGACTTCTCACCACTTCAGAAAATCTTTCCATAAATGTGTTTATTCTAAGAAACTTCATGACATTTAAGTTTTTAGTCCATAAAATTAGGCAACTCTCATTCCCTAAACTCGAATGACAATCTTTCTCTTTTCCAATCTGTCACTAACATACCACTCCACCTCCTGTCCATCCAACATTTTCTTCTGATCTTAGATATTTTAGGTCTGGGTGAAATAGGGGATAAGGCAAGATGCCTTCTCATTCTAACTTCCTTTTTCTCTTTAAGGCCAGTAAAGGGAGCAACTAATTTAATTAGTGCAACAATTGGAGGAAATTTTCACAGTATCTATCAAAAGTATAAACGTAATAGCACTTGCCCTGGTCATCCCACTTCTGGATATCTATCCCACAGCAATATTGAAAACCTGAAAACAATCAATAAGTTAATTCATCAGTAAAGGAAATGACTAAATAAATGAAGGCACACACAAAAAATAGAAATGAATCCAGATTAGGCATATCTTAAAATGAGGTAGCTCTTTGAAAAATGACCTGGAAAGACAGCCATAAATATCTGTTAGGTGTATATTTTACTTAAAATACATACAGAAAAATACAGAAGCAAAATGTACAAGTAATATATATAAGTAAAATTTACAAGTTACAGAACAGTATGTACAGTTACCACATTACCTGTATAATTACTACATTTTGGAAAAATCTACAAGTATATGTATACGTAAGAAAACATCTGGAAGGACACATCAAACTGCCTGTAAGATATCTCTGGACAATGTGAATTGAGAGCTGTTATCTTTACCTATTTGATTCGTAATTATTGTAATTTTAAACCTTTTTTTTTTTTCTTTTTTTGAGACAGTGTCTCACTCTGTCAGCTAGGCTAGAATACAGTGGTGTATTTATAGCTCACAGCAGCCTCAAACTCCTATGCTAAGGTAATCCTCCCATTTTAGCCTCCAGAGTAGCTGGGACTAAAGGCACATGCCACCACACCTGGTAATTTTTCTATTATTTTGTAGAGATGGGGTTTCGCTATATTATCCAGGCTGGTCTCAAACTCCTGACCTCCTGCCTCAGCTTCCCAAAGCTTTGGAATTATAGGGGTTAGCCACCACATCTGGCCTTAAAAATCTTTTTTTTAAATAAAGACTAGTCACACAAAAGCTATTTCATCCTTTCATTCTAAATATTATAAAATCCTTGAAATGTAAAAGACAAAAAAAATCAACATCCCTATCATCAAATTGAGTTCCCAGACATTCATTTTTCCCAAGTGCTCATGATATAAGATAGCTAATTCTACAAAAAAAAAACCACTTTTTTTTTTTTTTTTTTTTTTTTTT
>NW_007071031.1:139564-157076 GCF_000164805.1 Carlito syrichta | reverse complement strand
TTTTTTTTTTTTCGTTTTTTTTTTTTGAGTTGGAGTCTCACTCTGTCGCCCCAACTGGAGTGCAGTGGCCGCTCCCGGCCACTGCAGCCTCGACCTGCTGGGCTCCGGCTATCCTTCCGCCTCAGCCTTCCAAGTAGCCGGAATTACAGGCATGCACTAAAATGCCCGGCTGATTTTTTGATTTATTGTAGAGATGAGGTCTCGCTGCCCAGGCGGGTCTTGAACCCGCGGGCTCAGGCAATCCACTCACCTCAGCCTCCCAAAGGCGCGGGATTACAGGCTGAGCCACCGAGCCCGGCTGATACCACATATTTAACTAATCTAGAAGATTCTCACACTGCCAGGTCTAGGTTTGATACAGTCAGTGTGAAATCTGAAAGTCATGACTCTGTTCAAACACACCCACAAACAATAAGAAAGCTACTATTAACTTTTCTCTATACCAGAATGTTCTGTAAAATAATTTCACTTCCAGTTGGGAAAACACGAAATATCAGAATAAGATAACCCAATAGTACTGAGAGGACAAAAAGCAAAGCATAATAGCTACTCCTAAGAAACATTAAACTGGCCAGGTTCGGTGGCTCAGCCTCTAATCCCAGCACTTTGGGAGGCCTAGGCGAGTGGGTTGCCTGAGCCCGCGGGTTTGAGACCAACCGGGACAACTTGGCAAGCCCTCACCCCTCTACAATAAATAAAAAATTAGCCAGGAGTGGTAGCATGCGCCTGTAGTTCTGGCTACTTGGAAGGCTGAGGTGGAAGGATCACCAGAGCCCAGCAGGTCGACGCTGGAGTGCCCATGAGTGTGCCATGGCACTCCAGCCTGCGTGCCAGAATGAGACTCAACTCAAAAAAAAAAGGAACATTAAATTGTAACACAGACGTTAAGGTTAGGTTGTATTAGATGTGTCCTGTGATTCTGAAAACATGTAAGTATGAGGGAAAAAATATAATTTCCAGTAATCATAAAGTATGCTTGACTATCAGTGTATGCCAAATTCTCAAGAAACAAATCATTTTTATCAAGCAAGTATTAAGACTAGCTTATTTTTCTTTCTCTAAACAAATTAAATGTGAAAGAACTGGAAAAGCAAAAAGTGGCCATTTCCAAAAATACCAATTTACACTTTTTTTTTTCAGAAGTCCTTTCCCAGGTAGATATACCCTCCTATACCATAATTCAAACAGTATCTAGTCCTGGGAGATGAGAGTACAGGACTTTTTCCTCTTCCTACTCATCTGTGTTATACAAATTTTTACAATGACTATATATGATTGCTTGTGTAATATTTGGAAAATTTAAAATAAATGAGCTTGGATTTTTTAATAACCTCAGAGGTCTAGATACCATCCTTTTCTCAGTGCTTTTTCCTTATGTGAGAGAAAGGGGCCTTGGCTAATCACAGGATGGACACTCCACAATTCTAATCCCATGTCCAGATAGTTATCTCTCCCATTTGTTACAAGTTACTTAGTGTTTAGATCTCTAACTCTATAACGTAACACTTAGCCAGACACAGTCTCACACCTGTATTCCCCAGTACTTTGGGAGGCCAAGGTAGAAGGATTGCTTGAGCCCAGGAGTTCAAGATCAGCCTGGGCAACATAGGGAAGATTTCATCTCTACCCCCAAAAAAGGTAACACTTATCCCTCTTCCCATATCTAAAAGTATAGAATATTTTTATCAGAAAGACTTAATTTAATAAAAAATCTAATAGCACATCTCTTTTTTCCTATTTTCCTGGCACTGGTATACAATAAACTAAAGAAAATGGGTGTATTCTGTCCTATTACTAGGTTTCTAATCTTTCTATCCTCATGGATTGGCAATTCTTTTTTAAAAACTGGCTATAAAATGAAGTTAATGCTGGATTGATTTCAAAGTAAAGGAACTTCTTAATTACCTAAGCAACAATTTACCTTAAAATTGAGCAATGCACAGACAACATGCTATTTTTAGAGCTGTGATAGATCTAGCTCACTGACATCTAGGTGGCAGGAGAAATAATTAATATGCAAGTGAACAATATATATCTTTAATGTGATGTTGAGTTTTAAGAAGGTCAGTCTGGAACAAAACACCTCAAGACTAAAAAAAGATCAGTATCTCACACACACACACACACACACACACACACACACACACACACACCCCTTCACCGTTCAAATGTCACATGAGAATCGACATCTTTAGATTTTTTAGCAAGCAATACATTTCTGAAGTAACTTTTATAGCAAAAACCATTCTGATGGTTAGTTCACACAGCAAACTAATCTATGAAAAATATAATCATCCACACTATAACAACTAGGGTGAAGATGACTGGGTAATTAGTTCTCCTCACCACACATGAAAAACAAAAGTTCAATGAATGACAAACACTATATTCATCATCCTTGTGCAAAATACGAGAGGAGACCTCCCCAAAAAACAGAATTATTTTTTGAAGGATAGACCCCTTGTAGTACAGGCTTCCCCCACTAGGTAAGTGTTCTAGGAACCCATCAGCATCAGTGTACAGTCAGTGTTGTTGTGAGAGGTTACATTCAGCTTCAGTGAATTTTTTTTGGAGATTCTTTCAATGTGTTTGTCCATCTCATGATGGGTGGTTTATGAGCACACCTGTCCACACCACACTGAGTGTTCGGCAGTCTTTGACCAAAAACAGCATGACCTCCATGCCTCACTCGCTCTGTTCATGGGATCACACCCCGAGCGACTTTTTTCCCCAGATGAAAAAAGTCCACAAAAGGAAATGTTTTACTGATGTAAAAGAGGAGAAACAAAAAAGGCAGAAGTATGAAAAGGCATTAAAATTGACGAGTTCGAAAACTGTTTTGAGCAGTGGAAAAAGCATCTCAATAGGTGTACTGTATCAAACTGAGAGTACTCAGAAGATGACTGAGAGTTAAACATGTAAGAACATTAAATAAATAATTTTCTAATAACTTCTGGGGTTTTTTGGGTCTGCTCTCATAAGGCTGCTGTGGCAAAGAGTTTGCCAAGATGGCAATAAAAATTCCTCCCCTTTCCATACACATATCCCTTGACCGTGTAATTTTACCACTCCTACCAACAACAGAAAATCTATTTCCCTTCCTCTTGAATCTGAGAGGCATCGTGATGTGCTGTTACAAAATGAATGTGGCAAAGTGACACTGTGTGACTTCCAAGTCTAGGCCTCAAGAGTACTTGCAGCTTCCACTCTATCTTGAAATACTGCTGCCACCAAGTAACAAAGTACAGGCAAACCTCCTTCAGAAAGAGAAACCTGTGGAGAGTGAGGGCCAGCCAACAATCAGCATCTACCACCAAACCCCAAGTGAGACCACCTGAAATACACAGGCCTAGCCAAGCTGACCACAGGTCTGACCCTACACTGAAGAACTGCCCAACCCAGCCAAGTCCAAATTGCTGACTCACACTATAAGCAAATAAAATGGCTGCTATCTTAAGCCACTAAGTTGTAGCATGGTTTGTTACATGGCTGTAGCCAGCTGATACAGGGAATATCAGAATCCATGATCAGAGAACTGTTTCTTGAAAGAGGCACCAACCTCAACAAGAATCTGCTGCTGAAATGTCCTTGGAAAAAGTACACAGTCCTGGCTGGGTGCGGTGGTTCAAGTCTGTAATCCCAGCACTTTGGAAGGCTGAGGTGAGAGGGCTGCCTGAGCCCACAGGTTTGAGAAGAGCCTGGGCAACTTGGCAAGCCCTCATATCTACAATAAATCAAAAAATTAGCTGGGCGTGGTGGTACATGCTGTAGTTCCAGCTACTGGGAAGGCTGAGGTGGAAGAATCACCTGAGTCCAGCAGGTCAACGCTGGGGTGGCTGTGAGCGTGCCACTGCACTCCAGCCTGGGCAACAGAGTGAGACTTCAACTCAAAAAAAGAAAGAAAGAAAAATGACACCGCCCCTACTAGTTCTCCTGCCTTGACCTCTTGTCAATCCCCAGCACATTTTGCACTTGGATATGCCCCTAAATTCTTGTTCTCCCTCTTTCTCAGGCCTGCTCAGGTCTGACATCTTTTGCTGCCTTGTGTCTCTGAATGAGCGCATCTTGTCTCTGGCTTCACAGATCTTACTCTGGAATCCCACCCACCATTCTACCACTCACCCCCTCAGCCAGCCATTAGTGTTCCCTTTTGCCATCCCTACCTGAGTGTTGACAGCTCACTATAATCTCCAACCACAGTCCTGAATATTCTCATCTCTTCTATCAAATAATGTTCCAGAATCTACTAGAATTAAAAGTAAACAAACTGACTTTAAATAACTAACAGCACTGTCGGGGTAGCCCCTTCGGGTCCCCTTCCCATTGTGGGAGCTTTTCTGTCCTCTCAATAAATCCTGCTTTCAAAAAAATCAATAAATAAAATAACTAACAGCACTGTCAAGCTAAAGAGTTGGTCTGTAAGGTTAAATACTTTCTCCAATAAAAATATCAGTGCTCAAAACATTTTTGAAGTACCTTAAGAGCAAATCAAGGTCACCTCAGAAAATTAGTTGCATTTCTTCATAAGATGGCTGATGGAAACAGACAAATTTTTTTGGTTAAAATACAATGTGGCTATCAAGTTAAAATGGATACCCTTCCACCTATTCTCTTGAAGGAAACAACACTTCTTCTATATATAACTTCCAATATGATTAATTTTAAGATCAATCATACCTCATAAAGATTATCTTTTATTTTTTTCATGCCCTTTTTTCCAACTCACTACAAGAGACAAGGGAATATTTAATTTTAAACAACTACCTACAGCTAAAAATAATTTCATTTTTTTAATATGATAGACTAAATGAACCATCACCCCTAAAGCCCTAGCAAAACGAGGGTCTGACTGTAACTTTTACCTATCCTAGTGACTGAAACTTCAGCGATCCCCCTTTTCCTTTAAGACTATTTAAGCGAACATGTAAGTTACAAAGCTGCTGATATTACCTATTCCCAATGGGCTTTGAAGAACAGGACTTGAAATTACAACCTTCAGAAAGTCTTGCTGTGTCTATGAAAACAAGAAGATGGCTAGAGAGAAACTGAGAGGTTCACCACCCTTTAGCCCTAGAGATCGTTTTCTAAACAACTGATGAATATTTATTTTAATAAAGATAAACAATTATCTAGCCTTGATCTTGACTTATACCAAAAATAATACTATTCTTACATTCATTCTAATGATCACCATTTGAAACTACATGGAAACACTTCCCCTAACCTTATTTCAGCCGCCTAACTACCCAGGAAAAGTGCCATATTAAAAATGTTTCCACAACAACTCTTGTTTAAGGTCAGGCACTGGGTTTAAGACTACAGAAACTTGAAAGGGCATACACAAGGAAAAATTTATAAAGGATTACATAGTAAAACATTCTCTGTTACAGCTCAGTCACTCAAGGGACACTAAGTGTGAGAAAGTACAGACTGTTCCCGAATTGCCCAAAATTAAACCCACTTAATCTCCCTAAACAGATTTTTTCTTCCCCACCCCTCAGCCATTAATTCCTTCTCCTAACAAAGCAGGTATCCTACCCAAACAGTAGTTATTGATTTTGAATTTCTATTAAGGTGCTGACTTAAATGGTATTTTACTTACTTCATGATCTATAGCTTAAGATAAACCATTAATCCTTTAACCACTCAAATACCAAAATGTTTCTAACCCAAAGGAAAAGAAACGACTATGATTCAAATTCACTGTTTAAGTGACTAAAGTTCATATTGGTATTATTTTTCCTAAGTAGGGTTAATTTCAGAACTTCCATGTAATTTCACTTTTAAAAAAATTTATTCCATTAGTTTTTTTCTTCATAACATAAAGGAAGATAACCTGAAGTGATTCTGATGACCACATCCAACCACAAGACACTAAAGTGGTTTTTTTTCATCTGAAAATACTGGATTTCATTTGGTCAGAATCACTATCTGTGTTTATAGCAATCACAAAAATATTTCCAAAATGACATAAGTAGGTAAAATTAAAAACTCATAACTATCTCCCTAAATCAACAGGGGTATCTATTTTGCCACACAAAAGAATAACTCTTCTGAAAATATGAATTGATTAGCTTTTCAATAGGGCACAGAATGAAAACAAAAGCTTTTTTTTTTTTAAATCAGGTTAGTGATGCCTGTCCTTTTTGCACTTCTAATTCAGTGGCAATATCTTAGCCTGTTGTTATTAGAAGGTGGCCTCGAAATACTTACAGCCATTGTAATAATATTTAGCCAGTCTTTGAACATTTCTGAGAAATTACCATCCAGGGCTGTCCCCTAAAATTTTCTGTGATAATGGAAAGAATCTACACTTGCACTATCCAATAAGGCAATCACCAGTCACAGTTCACAATCGGGCACTTGAAATGTGGCTAGTGCCTCTGAATGACTGTTTCTTATTTCTTTGGTTTTACTTAACAGGAATGCTGCTGCTGCTCTGGCCTGACTCTAGTGTGGAAACTTTGCTCCAACTAAGGATCAGACTTGAAGTATACCTATTTCAGATGTTCTTCTTCACTCATCAACTTGCTGCTCCTCAATCTTACTTGGCAACACACATGCACACACACCCCTCTCCACCTCACAATAGAAAATACCATAGAAATATAATCTAGCCGTGCTTGGTGGCTCAGCCTGTAATCCCAGAGCTTTGGGAGGCTGAGGTGAGTGGACTGCCTGAGCCCGCAGGTTAGAGACCCGCCTGGGCAACTTGGTGAGACCTCATCTCTACAATAAAATTTTAAAAATTAAGCCGGGCTCGGTGGCTCAGCCTGTAATCCCGCACCTTTGGGAGGCTGAGGTGAGTGGATTGCCTGAGACTGCGAGTTCGAGACCCGCCTGGGCAGCGAGACCTCATCTCTACAATAAATCAAAAAATCAACCGGGAATGGTAGTGCATTCCTGTAATTCTGGCTACTTGGAAGGCTGAGGTGGAAGGCTCGCAGGAGCCCAGCAGGTCGAGGCTGCGGTGGCCGGGAGCGGCCACTACACTCCAGTCTGGGTGACAGAGTGAGACTCCAACTCAAAAAAAAATATTGTGCCATTTGTTTTCTTTCATTCTTTTTTAAAAAACAAAAAACAAAATTTTTAAAAATTAGCCTGATGTGGTAGCACACACCTGTAGTTCCAGTTACTTGGAAGGCTGAGGCGGGAGGATCGCCAGAGCCGAGCAAGTCGAGACTGCGGTGGCTGGGAGCGTGCTACTGCACTCCAGTCTGGGTGACAGAGTGAGACTCCAACTACAACTCCAAAAAAAAAAAAGAAAGAAATATATTTTTGACCAGACAAAAGATGATAGTTGTTTACATATAACCTAGTTTACATGTTATAATCACATCCTGATGAAGAAATATACATAAATTAAAATCATGTTCACATCCCTAAAAAATAAGATTTTTACTATGATTCCTATATAGTAAACATGTTATCAGATATTTGTATACTTAATATATCAAAACAGTAGTTATAAAATTCATGGAGTTGATGACATTTCTTCTTCCTTCCCACGAACCAGAAGGCGAGATGATGTAAGTGGAAGAAAATACTAAATTAGGGAGGAATTATGATCCTGGGAATCTAAGGACTTTGGGACCATAGGTAGACTTCTTCAACTTTGGTCACTGGAGTCTTCAGTTATAAAACAAAGGCGCGCCGGGCTCGGTGGCTCAGCCTATAATCCCGCGCCTTTGGGAAGCTGAGGTGAGTGGATTGCCTGAGCCCGCGGGTTCGAGACCCGCCTGGGCAGCGAGACCTCATCTCTACAATAAATCAAAAAATCAGCTGGGCGTGGTAGCGCATGCCTGTAATTCCGGCTATTTGGAAGGCTGAGGCGGAAGGATCGCCGGAGCCCAGCAGGTGGAGGCTGCGGTGGCCGGGAGCGGCCACTGTACTCCGTCTGGGTGACAGAGTGAGACTCCAATTCAAAAAAATAAAAAATAAATAAAACAAAGGCGCTAGGATGAATTTTTTCTCCAGTCTCTTCCAATTCTCCCTATTTGCTTATGCCATTTCTCACTTGGAAACTGACTCAGAAAAGTCAGCAGTGACCTGCCATTCCTTCCTCTAGGAACCCCTGCTGTTACCTCTCTTCCTCTGCTTTGTTGAGTCATCCCATAATTAAGCAAAGGGGAATAGTGACATTGCCTGTGAGGGAAAAAAAGAGAAAGAACCAGATGATTCATATTAAAATCTAAGCAACAGAAGATAGGTCAATAGGCACCAACGCAGGAAATATCCTTTTCAATCCCCAAACAAAACAGGGCAGGGAAGAAAACAATTGGAGTGTCCCTTATTATAAAACCTGGTACAAACTAGTGCTACAAGTTCAAAACAAGATCATTAATTCTTCTAAGACCTCAATAATCAATAGAGTGATTACAAGAAGTCTCAGAATTATCATAGGTCACTGGGCTTCCAAAATACTCCCCAAATGAAGATCTATCATTCATAGGGCAGAAAGACATCCATCTCTACTTTTCATCTAGTTTTTCCGGCCATTCGCTCCACTAGTAACTAAAGGTTGGAAACCTAGCCCATAAATGTCACCAAAATGCCTACTTTTATCTGAAGGAAAAACTGCATGAGCACCCCCAAGACTAGGCTTCTGAGAGTTATACTAAATGCCACTTACCTGAAAAAGTTTGAAAATAAAATCAGAGATAAAATGAATATCAAGGTCTCTACCAGTTCTATCTTAAAATGATGTTTTTCCATATATCAAAATATACAATCACTTTAAAAGGTCAATTCATCTAAATCCTCAATGTCCAAGAAATTTTTTAAAGCTAAGCCGGAGTTTACTTCCAAATAACTGTTCCGCAAGTAGAAAGAAATTTGAAATATATCACCATTTACTCACATTGAATTTCAAAGTATTTATTTAAATCAAATCTAGAATAAAGTACTGCCATTCCATTCTCTAAAGGACTGCTATGTCTCTTCTGCTTCCCTGATAAGCCAAGTCTGAAATGCCTTTTTAAGTAATATATTGAATTCTTGTTTAGTATCAAAAATTTGACCAATGAATAGCAGATTTGGAAAAAAGAAACCCTTGAAACACTTGAATCACTTCAACGATCTTGGAGTTGTTTTGGTATAATATAAACCAAACAATCCTAGAAGAAAATATAAAACCTTATGTGATTACGTGGAGAATTCTATTCGAGTAGAAAAAAAAGTACACAAAAAATACACTATAGAGGAGCTGCAGCATCTATTAGATTGGTTTTGACTTAAAAAGAAAGATCTAGCTCTACGGCTTTGGCCTGTACCACACCCATCCTATCATTCTGTCTCTTACAATTTATAAAAATACAACTCCTGCAATGTTTGACAGTCACTTCTTCTGCAATTCTCTCCTGTTTCACAGCATCCCTGATCTTCTCCAGCAGTCCTGATTTCTACACAGCAAGAGGTGCCACAGAATCAAGGTGAGGGTTATATATAAATACATGAAATGCAAGAGATCACTCAAGAAAGGAATGCTCTAGAGCTTTTGAAGAAGGGGACAGTGTGGGGCTTCCCCACCCCACCCTACAATGTCTAAGTTAAGGACGCTAGGACTGTGGCAGGGAGATCTGGGTCCTTTAATCCAGAAAGGCCACCTCTCAGTCCTGTGACCTCAGGAGAGCCAGGCCTCTGCCTGCCTGCCTGCCTGCCTGCCTGCCTGCCTGCCTCCACAACACAGGCAGGTGGAAGCACTCAAAGTGCTTACTCTTGATCTGCGAGGATTAATGAGCTAATTTCTACAGAGCCCTTTAAGCTGATTGGCCCAAACGCAACTAAATAAGCACCATCATTAACCACAGGCAAGATCAAATCCTCAGGATCCAGTGAGGCAAGTTTTTGGACACTGTTCCTCCTCCACCAGGGGTAGATAGTATTTGTCCCTAGAACTCAGACCTTATCCAGAAAACATTTTCAATTATTTAATATGACGCGTGGGGTATGGAGACAAGAAACCCTGGCCTCAAGGAAGAGTTAACAGTCTAGGGTTAGGTTGGGCAAGGAGGACAAATTTGCATAACATGTGAGGACTACCAAGGAGTGAAAGGCTCAACAGAACCAGAGGGCTGGGGACGGAGGCTCTAGGGGCAGAGATTGTTTCTGTAATGGCAAATCACTTATTCAGGGTCATGGTTACATAGGTGTATCCAATTTATGAACATACCTTTTTTACATGCATACTTGTCCACATGCATATTATACTTCAATAAGGGTAAAATTTAAATGGAGAGACAGGACTCTCTGTTACACAGGTGAAAATGGAAGGAAAGGGTGATGGAATGGTGTCCCCAGCAGAGGGAAAACTTGTGTAAAAGAAGCTTGGGAAGCAACAGGCATTTCTTTTTTTTTTTTTTTTTAAGTTGGAGCCTCACTCTGTCGCCAAGACTGTAGTGTAGTGGCACGCTCCCGGCCCGGCCACTACAGCCTCGACCTGCTGGGCTCCGGCAATCCTTCCGCCTCAGCCTTCCAAGTAGCCGGAACCACAGGTATGTGCTACCATGCCTGGCTAATTTTTTATTTATTGTAGAGATGAGGTCTCGCCAAGTTGCCCGGGCTGGTCTCAAACCCCTGGGCTCAGGCAATACACTCGCCTCGACCTCCCAAAGTGCTGGGATTACAGGCTGAGCCACCGAGCCCAGTCGCAAGAGGCATTTCAACAACTGCAGAAGGTTCCCACTGGCTGGAGAGCCTGTCCTGAGACTGGAAATGACAAGATATGGCTAGAAAGGGAGGTAAGAGACAATTCCCAAAAGGCCTTAAACATCTTGCTGCAAATTAATTTTGAAGATGATGGGAAAGCTACCAAAGGTGTTTAAACTGAGCAACATGATAAAAAAATTTTAGTATAGCAATATCACTTTGGTAGCAATGCATACTACAGATGGAAACAAGGAACCTGGTTAGGCAGTTATTACAATAACCCAAATAAGAATTGATAAGGGCCTGAATAAACCAGCAGTGACCAAGATGAAGAGTCAGAGACAGATCAAAGAAGATATCAAGGATGCAAAATACGTGGGAGATTGAATAAGATTGGAAAGCAAAGGATGACCAGCACGTTACTATACTTGAGAACTTAAAAGAAAAAGAAGAATAGAGAATGAGAAAAAGGATTTGGATTGAGGTGAGGGTAGAGAGACAATGAGTTTAATTATATGAAGTTCCTGTGAAACATCGAAAAAAAGACGTAAGAAAAGGGTAGTCCAAAAAGAAGTACAAATTATGGACTTCACAGCAACTTGGATCGATTTAGAGTCTCTCATACTCAGTGATCTGTCACAGAAACAAAGAACTGAGTACCACATGTTCTCACTTATAAGTGGACACTGAAGTCAGGCTTGATGACTCAGTCTGTAATCCCGCACCTTTGGGAGGCTGAGGTGAGTGGATTGCCTGAGCCTGTGGGTTCGAGACCCGCCTGGGCAACTTGGCGAGACCTCATCTCTACAATAAGTCAAAAAAAAAAAAAAATCAGCCAGGCGTGGTAGCGTGTGCTAGTAGTTCCAGCTACTCAGAAGGCTGAGGCAGAAGGATCGCCGGAGCCCAGCAGGTCAAGGCTGCGGTGGCCACTGCACTCCAGTCTGGGAGACAGAGTGAGACTCCAACTCAAAAAAATAAATAAATAAGTGGACACTGAATATTTATCATAACACTGTAAGAAAGGATTTGGGGGTAACGGGATGTTACCAGGGGAAGGAAGGCGGGGGGGCGGTGATATAACATCGACAAGGGTGACTTGGAGACCAAAGAGAGGCCCAAACTTTACCTGTATGGTGACCACTATATAATCCAGAATCATAGCCATCTTTAAAATAACTAACTAAATAAATAAAAGGGTAGTTCAAATACCAACCAAAAATCAGAAAGAACTTGGGCATTTCAGGTGATATTGAAGCCTCAGAAAGAGATACTATGTGGATGCTGCAGCCAGGGCAGGCAGGGAAGCAGAGGAAGGTTAGAAGAGAAGGATGGCATGGAAGCCCAAGCCATAGTCTTCCCGGAAGGAGAAAATGAAAGATGGTGCTTAACTCTGTAGAAAGAGTGAGAGAAGGATGGCAGTGTCCGCTGGCTCTGGCCACAAAAAGGTCACAATGACTTCAGAGAGAACTTGGGTCTCTTAGGGAGAGAGCAGAAGCCAGACTGCAGTGGGCAGAGAGTGAATGGGAGGTTCCTTCAAACAGCTTAGCAGTGTAAAGAAGAAATGAGATAAGGGAGCAGCCAGAGGAGAAAGGAGTAGGGAGACTGTTTTGTTTTGTTCTCTTTTGTCATTTAAAGATAAGAGAGACTTGAGAATATTTATAAGCTGAGGGAAAAGCAGAGAGGGAAGGAAGGAGATAGGGAAGCAATGGTGATGACTTTATCTAGACCCAGAGGCCTCTGTCCTCTCACTCACTGGGACACACAGTGAGTATTTCTTTTAGTCAGCAGCATTTCCTGCCAGCATGGCAGCCTGCGGGCAAACTCAGAGGTGGAAGAAAAGTGCCGTCTTAGCAGGTTGTTCTCAGAGCCTTTTCATAATGGGCTGTTCCTCCCCAGTAGCCTTCCCGCAGGATGCTCTCACCACTTGTCAGAGAGCCATTTGGCACCTGAAGCCCTGAGTTGTCCAAATCGCCAGAAGCTCCACAGGTCTCTTCAGTTTCCTCCCACAGCAGCCAGGTGCAAGGGGAAGCCAGTCCCACAAGGGCCTTGGGCTCCCCTTGCAACCCCCTTCAAGCTGCCCAGCAGAAGGATTCCAGGGAGCAACCCCCCTTCCCAATTCCTACCTACTAGAAACCAGGCAGAGCAAGTCTCCAAGTCACTCCAAAATCTTGCCAAAGATAGGACTGTGTTCTCTCCTGATAACCTGAATCTGATCTATAGAAGTTATGGCTAAGACTAATTGAAAGAGTGCCAGGTGCCAGGCATGATTCTGAGTGCTTTACTTTCTCTCACTCCTCACAACCCTATTTTTATCTCCATGTTACCAATGAGGAAACTGAGTGCAGACTCATCCAAGGCATTTGCTCAAGGTCACAGTGCCAGTGACTGCCATTGCAGGACAAGAAACAGACCAGGCTGTCTGACTCCAGAGCCTACATCGATGCAACTTATTCTCAAACACCATCAAATGTGTATGATGAACCATAAGGGTCAGGGAAGAAGTCATAATAGTATTGTTTACATAAAGCAAGGACTACAGTCACTTTACCATAAGCTTCTTTTTACCTGGAGATTTTCCCCCATGGTAGTTTGAGCAGCACATTTAAAAGAGCATTTCTGAGCCGGGCCAGGTGGCTCAGGCTGTAATCCCGTGCCTTTGGGAAGCTGAGGTGAGTGGATTGCCTGAGCCCACGGGTTCGAGACCCGCCTGGGCAGCGAGACCTCATTTCTACAATAAATCAAAAAATCAGCTGGGCATGGTAGCACATGCCTGTAATTCCGGCTACTTGGAAGGCTGAGGCGGAAGGATCGCCAGAGCCCAGCAGGTGGAGGCTGCGGTGGCCAGGAGCGGCCACTGCACTCCAGTCTGGGTGACAGAGTGAGACTCCAACTCAAAATAAATAAATAAATAAATAAAAGAGCATTTCTGCTATGAATATAATTAATGCCACTGAATTGCACACTTTAAAATGATAATGTTTTTATTATGCATATTTTACTGCAATAAAAAAATACAAAAGGACATTCCTTATTTTAAAAATTAAATTAAAATCAAAGTCCAGTCTTCCTTGAGACAAAACATCCCAGGCCTCTTTAAGAAAGAAAAAAACTAATCAAAGTCAAAGAACTGACAGCAGCAGCAAAGCAGTCTGGTGTAAAAGTCTGGGAGATCAGAATACACAATGCTCCAGCTCCCTTACCCCAATGTAGCTTTATCACCGACCTCAAACTGTCTTTAGGACACCTATAAAACCAGTTCTGATCCCTAAACCACAGAAGTCCCCAGAAACTCTGAGAGCACAGAACAAAGTGGGAATGCTCTTGGCTGTTAGCAGATCTCATTTTAGGAGAGGCCTTTGCTCCTTGAAGACCTGGCTATATGCCTTATTACCTGAGACTGGGGAAAATGTACCTGAATGGGCGAACAGAGACTTACAGGAAAGAAATAAACAAAGCACTCAGAGTAACCCTCTGTCACACCATAACTAGGATTGTAGAAATCAAATTCTTTTTGTTGACTATAATGGCAAACGAAGTGTTACTTTTAGATCATTCTAAATGACCACCCAGGACAACAGTGATGCAACACTGAAAAATCAAGTACAAAACTACATAAAGGCTCATCTTGCAAAAAATATAAGAAAATCAAACATACTTTGAGGCAGGAGTCTGCTTAGTTGTTTCTCAGAGGAAAATCAGCAAAGATAACAGCACTGCTGTAATTACCTGATTCAAATACAGAAATTGATACTTTGAAGACTACAACTCTTTGAAGAAGTTCATTGAGGGTGTTCCATTTTATTACAGATGTCCAAGTCAACATTTACATAATTCGCCTTTCATTCTTTGTTCAGCAAATCTGGGTAACACAATACCACCAACAAATAAACTAATTTTTCAACTGGCATAGCTTTAGGTGCTCCTTGTACTTCCAAAAAAGGAATCTGAGAGTGAGTTGAGAAGAGAGTAAGAAACAAAGATTAGTTAGGCTGAAGAGTACAAAAAGGTTGGCAAGCCTCCCTTCAAAGAGCAGTCACTCAAATAGGAGGCAGAAATATTTGAAATCTACTAAGATAAGCATACTGATGGCTGAAAGTATAAATTTAATAATTTCACATTTTTAACCCCTCTGTAAATATAAAACACCCTCCAACAGATTTTATATCATTTCCAGGTCATGCATAAACTTCTGAACCAGATTACTCCTAAGCGTGTTACCATTTCTCCACTGACCTTTTAAAACATAACAACAACAATACAACAAAGACAAAACTTTATTTTTAGACTTGCAAAATCCTGTGTTTATTTTCCTAAAAGAGAAGTCAAACAACTGAACCTACTTTATTTGGATTTTAGCAAACGGATTCTCTCCTAATCCTGGGGACCCCAACCTCTGCCCAGAAGGAAGCAAAAAAGTGCTCTGTGCCCCTGTGCCACGCTGGAAATTTAAAACACTGTGCCTCCTCTGGCTTTCTGCTCAGGCACATTTGAGCCTCCTGCTGGTGACAGTTCACACTGCTGGAGTCCTATCATATGACACCTGCCGTATGGTGGGTGCAAGCAAAGGCTGTAAACTGGCATTCATGTTGAAACTGGTTCAGTGTTTGAACTGCTAACTTCTGCATGTAATGTTTAAGCAAAAGTGCTTAACCACAAGTTCACTGTTAATCACTCCACTAAATGGAAATAGGTTTGTAATTCCCTATAAACATTAAGCCCTTGTGGAAACCTATTCCACCAACTTGATTTTTCAATAACAGGGCCTCCACACAGGCCATCTCTTTTAGTTGAGAAAGTATAAGATACACTAAAAATACAGAAAAGCCCTTCCCACAATGTGAATGTGCAAAAATTTCAGTGGAATAAGCAGATGTTTTTGTTCTCAAATTCCTCAGGTAAATTTTTTTCCCCATTAAATTGACCAATCACAGTTAACAAAGCTATTAGTGCAAACAGAAAGAAGTCCTGCGATTAATGCCATTTAACTTAACCAAAATAAGATTTTATTCATTAGTTCACAGAAGTGATCAACTCAAAATATTGTTTTCAAAAGGCAAAGCTTGCAGTTTAACCCTAATAATTCACCAAATAAGCGTTTTAGTTGGTTATAAGTAAATTCACCCAACCCTATGGACTCTATGGAAAACTGTATGCCCACCATTTCACGTCTGGACAATGGGATAAATAGGACCCTGGTGGAGTTCACTGATGGTTAGTAAGGCATCGATGGAGATAACAGAGTACCTTACAAATTCACTCACGCTTCAAAGCCCTGGCTCAAATATGGCTGCCCTCTTCTAAAAAACACCTTGCTTCCTCAACTCTTCTGGTAGTCTTTCCCTTCTTTGGGCTCTCCCAGCACTCACTCATCACATCCTATAGGATCCTTTCCCTATGTCTCCTAATAATTTATTAAGTCCTTGAGGGCAACGACCATGTCTATTCATTTCTATACTGCTAGCACCTAGCGCAGTGCTTGAGATGTCTTGTTGAGCAAGCAAGAACTATAGGGTTTTATACTATGAGGTATGTAAAAAGAAGGGCAGAAAAAGCTACCATATTTTGCCTTGGGAGAAGCGGAAGGTTTCTCAACAAATACTCAGACTGACCTTGGAAGTGGACTAAGATTCGCTAAACAAAGACAGGCACTCAGAAGAGAGAAAAGCCTCTTCAAGGAAGCAAAGAATGGAAGACCAAATATGTTGTAAGACAGCAGAGTATTCAGTGTAAGTAGAATATGGGAGTAGGCATGCAGGTTGAGGGCAAAGGGTTTATATGCCAGATTAAAGAGGTTTGCATTGAATAGGCGAGGCTTTAAGAAGCTCCTGAAGAGATTTAATCCAGACAATGACAAGAAGACTCATCCTTTTAGAGTTTTTGGCCAAAAATTATGAAAGACCTGGGTTTTCAAAGAATTCTGTCTGCATATGCCTATTATAGGCTAACTGGAGCTTGTATGTTCTAGGTTACAGACCTGCACATCATCCTCTTATACATACATATATCTTTTCAGCATAGGCTGAAAAAAATCACACAATAGCAGGTGATAGATGTCCACTTAAACACTTAATGAAATTCCTATATCTGTTTTAATTTTTTAAGGGGAGCTGGCGAAACATTTGTTTAAGTGAAAAGCAGAAAACATATGTAAGATACATATCCTGAATTCCTTTTTTATCGCTGTACTTAAACATCCAGGTCACGAGAAGGCAACATCCCATCTCACAACAATAAGGTTAGAAGCTGAGGGCCCCCTTTACCTGGAGGCCTCCCTAAGTAACAAAACTCTCAAACTGGATAATCCAATAGGGAAGGTTCTAAGTGAAGGGACACCACAAATCTCCTGGCCCTTCACGTGCTTAGCCCAAGGAAAAGTAACGCCGGCTTCTAGTCATGCGACTTTGCCAGAGTATTTAAAAATGTAAGATAAGGCGGAATTTATGAGCCGACTAGAAGGCATGGAAAGGCAGGGCGCAGATCACCGATAGCCTCGGGTTTCACTCTTGCAGCTCGGCCCTAGACCAGAGGGAAGCATCGGCTCGGTACAGGGCAAAAGGCCAGGGCGCCCGCTTCACCCAGGTAGCCAGGCTGGGCGGCAGGCGGCGCGCCCTGGCACCAAGAGAGGCGGGTACCCGGGCGAGCGGAGAGCCAGGCTGCAAGGCGGCCGTGGGGTGGCGGCTGTCAGGGAGGGAGGCCAGCATCCTCCACGGTCTGGGGAAAAGAACTTGGGCCTCCCCAGCTCCTACGTGGCCCCGTGACCCACTGAGAGGGTCACGACGGGAGGCAGAGGCGCGGCTGCGCCCGAACAGTCCACCAGGACACGGCCCCCAGGGCGCGGCGCGGGGGCGCTGAAAGCCCAGGGCGG